>NC_081154.1:9523340-9753065 GCF_958295425.1 Solea solea | reverse complement strand
GGAGACATAATCCTGAATCCATGGCTTAGTGCAGTAAAATGCCACAGTGCTCTATAATAACCAGCAGGAAGAGTGTAATAAAAAGTGTCTTCCACTCTGCAATATAGTAATCTCTCATGCAGCTCATGCTTTAACTCCAGTGCATGGTCTTTTTAGCCAAAATACAATCGCAAATTGGGTCTCATTTCTTGGCAGGCAAATGACCTTTCATTATGGTGCTTCAGAACAACAAGGCCATTATTCAGAGCGGTCCTTTGTGTTTGTCGAGGGTAGGCTCTTTAGTCTGTCAACCTGCTCTTACCTATCTTGGCTCCCTTCTTGAGTAAGGCGACCACCACCGACGTGTTTCTGCAGCCCACCGCTCTGTCGAGAGGACGCATGCCGCTGTAGTCTACATGCTCTATCATGGCCCCGTGGTCAACCAAGAACTGGACCTGAAAGGACAAAGAAAACATAAGCATATGTGTCACCATAAGATGTAAATACACTTAATGTTACTAAGAAACACATTCTATTTGGATCCTTTTGGATCAACTTTTTTGCCCCTGTGCCACCAGGCACCTACCACTTCAGAATCGCCATAGAAAGCCGCCAGGTCGAGGGGTGTGCGTCCGTTCTTGTCCGCGTGGTCGGTGGCAGCTCCGCTCTCTACCAGGTAGCGAACCACGGGTAAATGGCCTTTGAGACAGGCCCAGCTCAGAGCGGTCAGACCTTCCTTATCCATCAGAGACAGAGAGGCTCCTGTGGAAAGAAGCTGCCACAGTGAATCCCTGTTCTCCTCTCCTCTTCATGTCAGAAAGTGGCGAGGATTGTAACTAAACCAGCTCTGTGAGTCGAGTGTGGTATGTTGCTGAACTACAACCAAAAAGGTGAAAATGTCGCACACAAAATGTCTGCGCAGGAAAATTCAGCTGCTTTGGTTCCCACCTAAATGAGTTGGTCAGTATGTGTGAGTGTGTGTTCAGATCTGGATCCACACACACGATTTGGGTTGGACCAAAGCAGGCGAACGTCACTTCTCTTCATGTTTGTTAAACAGGACGTTTGATACCAGTGTGTTTACATTTATATTCTTTGGTCCTCACTAAAACATATTGTTCAATATGTGGGAAAGTGTGTGTGGATACATTCATTGAAACCTAATTTTTAATCACTTTTTTAATCATTCCAATTTGGCATGGTGGTTAGTAACACATTTTCCTGTGGGGTGACAAAGTCAGAAGTTAATATCACTTCACAGGGATATTAATTATTTATTTATTTTATTATATTATATTATTATATTTTATATTATTTATTTTCATTTATTATTATTGGATTTTGGGATTTTGGATTATTGGATTTGTGTCTTTCTTTTCACTAATTTGTAATTATTGCAAACAGTAATTACCCCTCTGTGGTCACAGTGTGCTTTGTTGTGTATGAGACTGATGGGTTCATACAGTACTCTGGAAAAGCTGTAGGGCACCACTAGCTTTGTTGTTTTGATGTCTGTCACATTCTGTGATCTGTGGTATTTGCATTGGAATGATGTGACTGAAAGTTACTCAGTTAAAATCATATGTACAACATGTGTATTTAACGCTCTAGCATGTCATAAATAAACCTGGTGTAATAGATCTTTATTTATATTTGTCAGCCATTGTTAACCATTTTCTGGTTGTGTTCCAATAAGGTGATAGATAAATAATTCCACTGTATGGTTATTTTAGCATTGCTGGTTTTAGTTTTCTATGAAAATGAAACAACATATTGGGGACATGATGAGTTACCTTGAGCCAGTAAAAACTCCACCGTTCCCAGGTGTCCCTCTGAGGCAGCCATCATCAGTGGGGTTCGACCCTGCTTGTCAGCTAAGTTGACATCTGCCCCGTGTGTGAGGAGGAGGTCTACGATCTATGAAAGGAAACGTCAACAATCAATTTTATCCAATGAAAATGTAATGTTTGGGAAGCATAGAGGCTCCTTTATTGCCTTTTCGGATAAGCAAAGTTAAATCTTGGTGATCTTTTTCAAAGCATGCTGTCCAACTTTAAGGAAAGAGAGATCAGACAGACAACTAACCTGCCAGTGTCCCTGTCGAACGGCACTGAACAGCGGGACAATGCCACGTCTGTTGGACTGGGCCACTGCTGCACCCTGCTCCAGTAACAGACGACACACCTCCAGCTTCCCCCGACCAGAGGCTGCAGTCAGAGCTGGGAGCACACACAAACACACCAACACACAAGCATGTAAGTAGGGTCTCTACTGTTGTTTTTTTTAGCTACTTGTCAGCAGCGGAAATAATATATACATATTTACATATCATCATTAAGTGCCAGCACTCAGGACGGCAATTATTTGGAGTAGGGTTTGTGTCAGCTGAATGAATGCAGTAGCAACACTAACTATTCTCTTTCTTTTTTTTTTTCTCTGAGTGAAATATCTGGCTCTTCAGCAGTTAAATGCTCCACTATGTTCACTAACTAATCACCTGCTGTGTCAGCTGTTAGGTAAAGAGCAGGTTGTAAAGCGTTCTTCTCGGAAAAATGCTGCTTGCTGGGGCCAAAAACATGATGCCAGTGAAAGCAGGAAGAGTGATCCAAATAAGATACACAAGACAACCAGACAGTTAGTGGAATTAGATTATAAAGCTCTGCAAAGAAAATCAGAGCTGCAGATGCAGGTTGTTCAACACTATGATCAACCCAGTGCACAGTGCATTATAAGAATATGAATTATTTGATTATTATTATTATTATTATTATTTGGTTTGAATAAAGTTATACTCTACAGGGGGCGAGAAGAGAAGAGAAACTTGAGATTTTCTAAGAGCATAAACAACAGAATGAGTCCCCCCCTCTCCAAATGACAGTGAGAAGCAGTCGTTCTAATACTCCCGGAATAATGCTCTCAATGAGGTTTCATGGCTTGAGGTTAAAACAATACATTATGTTTCTCAACACCCTGCCACAGTGCAATCAGACGAGTCATTTCTAAGCACCCCAGAGCACAGTCATCCATCCCTCTCTTCCTCTCCCCTGCCCCTCCCCTGTGTGCGAGCCCAACCCTGTCTCTGCTCCAATGACACCACCGCACTGCCATCAGCATCTGACGCAGCAAGCAGCACAAGCAGCAGACACACACACACACAAGAACAATCTCACACAACCGCACTGCAGCGCTCTGCCTCGCAGTGCCACACAGAGTAACCTTACCACAAAACATTTCACAGACAGGCTTAAAAATGTCTCTTACAGTACATTTACCCAACAATTCCACAACTACACAAACCATTAGGCGTACACATGTCATCTGTCAGTATTGATTTCGGCATTTTATCAGTGTATTGTCTGGCTGTAGCAGGTGTTCCTACCTGTCTCCCCCCACAGGGTGTCAAAGTTATTGATTTGAGCCCTCTCTACCTCCTCTTCATCTTTCTCAGGCAGGTCCAGCAGGTAGGACACGATCTGATAGGGGAAAAAAAGATTCAATATGACAAAGATTAACCAACAGAGGATCACACATTTTACTACACACATTCAATTTGATACAAATAAATATTAGAAACTTTCATTTAATCTAATTAAAACCGCTTTATTTTAGAAGAACCTCAATCAACATTAGCAAACACAATGACTCTCACACCGTGGGTTATTCAATGAGTGAAAACTGAAATTATCATTATCAAATCTCCTCACACTAGCACACACTAGCTTCTTTTAATTAACCTCTAATAGCTTTGTAGGGTCCTCATTTGTGGTGGTAAAATGCAAAATACTGCAAAGGTGCCAGCAAAGACACGGAAGGAGAAGTAACCATTGCTGCACTTAAAACAGATCAGACTAATATTTGGCAGCTGTTCTTTAATCTTAGAAATGACTATGCTGAACTCAACTGAGAAATAATTAAGTAAATGTACTTATTTTACTGCATTTCTGCCTATTTTAATTTATTAAGGGTTAAACTTGGCCGTAGCAGCAGTAGTAGTGAGACATGAGGACAATAAAACTCATTGTATACCTCTGTGTATCCCATACTGGCTGCAGCGATGAGAGCCTGCTGGACTGCGTGGCTCTTGGTGAAAGCCGCCTGTTGTTGTGTCTGTGGTGACTGCTGTTGCTCCTGTGGTGCCATGCACCAGTCACACTGGATCAGGAACTTCACCACTTCCATATGGCCCCTCAGTGCCGCATGGACCAAAGCGCACTGGCCATTCTTATCCAGGTGGTCTACCTGTTTACAGGACGTGGATTTCATTAGAGACGGGGAACGAGCGCAGGAAGCTGGACGGCTGGAAAGAATCCGTCCGATTCCATACCTTTGCTCTCCTGCGGCAAAGCGCAGTGACGATGGCCATGTGTCCCCCGGCGGCAGCGTAACCCAGCGGCGTGAGGCCGCTTTCAGACGGGGCGTCGACGGAGGCGCCGAACTCGAGCAGCAGAGCCACCATGTCCATGTAGCCCAGGTGTGAGTGGACACATAGGACGGGGGCATTGTTCAGCACCTCTGTTCGGTAGTTCACATTGGCACCGCCCATCATCAGTAACCGACTCACCTGGACACATACACATAATAATAAATAATTTAAAAATCTATATTGAAATTCTGTCTAAGTCCAGAGAGCGGCAGCCTCCTGTGAAGGACATTTCCAGTGCTACTGAAATATTCTTCAAGTATGACTCCCCTCTGCCATGCTGGAGCCTGTACCTTGATGTTGGGAGTGTAGAGGTTTCGGAGTGAAGAAAGTGCAGCTGAAAGGCCCTCTGTGCTGTATGAGACCCACAGACCTTGCAAGATGGATGAGGAAACCCCAACTTTCTTGCTGAGACCCTTGAACAGAGAGATAAACATTCAGTGCCAAAGGACCTCTGTATGTGTGAGAGAGTATTTTACACTGCAGATGTAGGCGGAGACACATACAGCATGAACGAACGAGGTATTGCCTCTCAAAGGAGGAATTTGCCTCGTCTAGTGTGTGATGATACCTTAAAGATATGTGCTTTGAGGATGTGATGGCCCAGTTCAATAGTCTGCTGTCTATTCAGCTTGTTCTCCTGCCGAGAAAACCAGAAGGCCAGTAGGGTGTGACCGCTCCTGCAGAGACGACAGGCACAGAATCTTTCAGCACTTGAGACATGAGGTCATGATGCTGCATGGCTTTCAACTGAATCCATTCATGACACAAGAAATCAGGTTAATTCCTCTTCCAGATAAACACGACGTAGCTGCGACTAACAGAGAAAATTGTATTTATACATGACTGATTAACTGCACAGTTAGATTGTTTCCTCATAAGAAAATCTCTGCATGTTACAGAGTGAACTACTAACAGCCTGTAGATCCATTAATCATCCCATCTTCTGGCACAACTAATCAACAGTAATTTAGAACTATGATTAGATAAAAGTCAAAGTAATTTGTGTTATTAATCAGAATCAAAAAAACTTTTTTAAATCAGCTGAGATACATACAGAATTAACATAAACTGAACAACCTTTAAGATAAGAGTCATCAGGAGACAGATCATTGGGTGCTATCATAGTTACCTGACGTCAAAGTATTTCCCCCACAATACTCAAAATATCACAAGCTACCACGTCACTGCCATCTTTGTTTGGAAACAAAATGACTACAGACAGATGAACGGACGTGCGGACAGAAATTAGGAAAACTAAATGCTGAAGGGGAGAATCATTTAATAATGTTCAGTTCTTTCACTTTTAATGGCCTCTCTCTGCTTTCTCTCACCACAGTGTATTTCTTACAGAAACTCTAGAAGCAAAATGACCCTAATTCAGCAGTGTCTTTATCCCCCACTTACGAACACTTCTATCATCACAGAGAAAACATATAAATCCTGCCTGTCCTTACCTGGGATCACAGAGAAACTTTGTCTTCTCTCCTTCTTCTCTCCAGATGAGCCACTCCCTGAAGGAGGGGTGGACAAACATCCTGGTGCCATCCCTCCTCTTCACCAGGAAGACTGACAGGTTGTCTACACGTTGCTGGAAATCCTCCCAGTCCAGCGTGCCCTGCAGCCACAGACGTCGTCTCAGTGAAACACTTTTATCACTTCCGAACATACTGACACAGTCCTCGGAAGTGTAGATAAGTAGGCAAATAGAGTTGCTTGACTTTGCCTGCTATCTACACTCCAGAGGACATGATGACGTGGAGGAATGAGAACCTTGAGTGTTTAAGTCAAGAGAGCGTTGGAACATGCTAATATTAGCTGTGCTTTTTTTGTCATGGAAACAAGATATCTATCTGATTGACTTCAACAGACTTTAAAAACCCTTAATTTAAAGCAATAACCTTTAAATGTACCAAAGTCTTTTTATATTACATTAACCCTTAGTGCTCATGCACCGTTGGTAATAACTCCTTATATGGACATTTGTGATAATTGTGCAGAAGTCACAAAATAGACCGTTTTTGTCTTATTTTTGTGTCAACTGTGAATTATTTCCAAATTTTTTCCAAATTTGTGTAGTTGGTGAAAATGAAAAAGGAAAATTTCATCAGATTGCCTATACAGGTTGTGCTGACAACAATATAAGACACTCTATATTGCACATTCTTATAGCCTCTACATTTTAAAATAGTAATGGAAAAAGTAGCCTTAACACTCTAAGGACGAGTTCTAAGGATTAAAGAGCCTCAAACATCATTACCTCTGTTAAGACACCAGCATGATACAGAACTTTAAAACAGAGCTGCTGAAAAGTTAAAACGAGCAAGTGAAATTTAAACATAAAATGTAGATAATTCATGTACTGTGACTAACCTCAAGTGAACCAGAGTTGATGGCCTGATATATCTGCTCATCAGTCAGCGGATGAAGCGAGGCCACGGCCACGTTGAGCAGAGGCAGCGCCCGCTCGAACGACGACTGCGTGGGGAAGCGCATGTTGCACTGTAGCAGGTAAACCTCCGCGAGGTTGACTGGAACCACCTGTGGGAAGACCAAGACAACCTGAGTCACAATGCTGATTTCATCAGGATCACCGCAACGGAGCATAAATAATGCACTGTGTTTGTGAAGCACGTCTTCAACGATTCCACATGGTTTTTCCTCAGGAGAAGAGAAAGTGAATTTATTAGTTGTCATTCTTTTATGGAGCCTGGAAGCACTCCTGAATACATGAAATTAAATGAATCTTGGGCTGCAAAATACACTTTTTTTATATAGTGAAATACATACTAATGCAATTCAACAGCCTTATTTATCAAAAAGGTGTTTGAATCTGAATCCAAAACACAGATTTTATGACTCCCATATTGCCTGAGCAAACTATGAGCAATAAGATTATAGTTTGTATCAGACGATATCACCTCGATCTCTTCTCCATATGAATCCAGTTAAGTTCTACTGTGGGCAACAAGTTGTGCCGTTTTTAGGCTTTTTTTAGCTATTAAAATGTGCTGCTTAAGCTATTAATAAGTTTTTATAAGACCTATTGACTTAACAACAAGGTCATGATGAACCACGTACACTCCGTGTAAATGTCAAATCAACTATTTACAAAGATGATTTATGTTATTTATGGTGGTTATCACACTAAGAAATGTGCAAGTGTTTATGTGCAGACCTGCCAGACCACTGTTATTTACATTCAAAATGATCAGCGGAAAAAAACTTAATTATGGAGTTGTAACAATGTTAAACTGGATCAGTTTAAGCCAAACTCAGCAGCAAAGACAAACCTTATAGCTGGAGCTTTTGAGGACAAGGTAGCCCTTCTCGATGAGGTCGAAGGTGAGTTTGAGGTACAGATAGGAGCCCTGACTCAGGGCCTTGAGGTGGGCGCTGAGCTTGCCGAAGGTGGTGTTGTCCATCTTGCCGTTGAGCGAGATGTTGTTCTGGATCTCTGGGCTGCTGTGGATGCGGTGCAGGATGTATCCCTGCAGGTCCTGGTCTATGGCATCGTTTTCCTCAAGGCTGTCCAGGGAGATGCGGTGGAATGGCAGTGCATTGGTGATCTCCTGAAGAGTCACAAACATTTTAGTCAGGCACTTCTTTTTTTTGTGGATTATAGATGTAGATATCTTGACGATAACGTGAGTAAATCCAACAACATGCTGTACATAAGTGATGTATTGAAGGATAAAGCAAAACACACCCCAAAACACCTTATCATCACCATTGCATTCATACGTTATCACTACAGTCTCCAATCTCTCTCCTATAATCCTAACCTCTAATCCATCCTGTACCTGTAATGTGGTTCTCACTGTGACCACCAGTTTGAGCCAGTGAGGGAACTTATTGATGGTTTTGGAGAGGAAGGACACAATGGTGTCTCCGTAGTCTGGCTTGTGGAACTCTGCCTCGTTCAGTCCGTCAATGAGGATGATGAGATCCTCGTCCGAGCTGATCTTCCTCTCTGAGGAAACGAAATGAAAACAGACAGACGTTTAGGCAATAAATGATGGAGTGTCATGAAAAAGAGCATTAAGAATCTCGAGGTTCTTTTTTCAGATTTAAATATATTTTCGAAAATGAATCAGTCAAGATTTTGTTCCCATCTCTGTTTCAAAGGAAAGCTTGCCAAGTGTCTTTCTCCTGGCCGAGCAAATAGTTATTACATATGTTTTCCTTCTTTCCTTAAGATTACAATCTAATTGATAATTTAATCAAATGACATGAATATTAGGTTACTGACAAGTTCATTATTCACCGATCACCGATTTATGGATAAAATGACATCAGTGTGTCATGTTCACTGTGGACCTGTCCTCCTCTTGGTCTGAACAGTGAGAGAGAGAAAGTCTAACTACACTCCACTCACGTAACATTCCAGCTGCTGTGAGCCAGTGGGGGACCATAGTTACACACTCGAGTCCCAAAATGAATGCAGAGCCGGAAATCTAACTCACTGAGCCATGGCAGTGTGAGGAGAAGAAGATTTCACACTGCTTGAGCACACACGGTAAACACACATGCACGCACATACACAAACACATGTACTTGAAGTATTTGCGGAGTGGAAAACTTTGGCCTGTGACAAATATTAGAATGTATTGCTTCATTATAACAGATGCATTAACCCTGAAATAATCCTGTGGTTGTCAAGATAAACACATCATGACAGACACTTTAATGATGATGTATGTCAATGATCAGTTAGATTCATTGTCTTGTACTGTTGTGAACCTGAACAGGTATCTAACCTTTGTAAAGTGCATCCAGTGGCTCTAAGACTCCCCTCCTGAAGGAGGCCAGTGGGTCCTGCACGCAGGAGCGCAGACTCAGGATGCTCTGCAGGTGTGGCTCCCTCAGCAGCTGCTCTCTGTACGCGACGAGGTGTGGCGAGCGGCACAGCAGAGCGGCCACATTGTGCACAAACTCTGGCACCAAGCAGGTGTAGGCGTTGTCGGCCTGGCAGTAGTGATACGCCACCACCTGGGGGCGACAGAGAGTTATGGAGAAGGTTAAAGCCAGGTCAGTTACAGAAAATGTAAAGTTTCCATTCCCTCCTGGTAATCCTAACCATGACTAAGCGTAAACTGATTCAAGATCAGTGTCAAGGAGTGGGGGAGTCAGGTGACACAGTTTTAAAACAACATTTTTTTTTTTTTTTGTCCAGGGCTCTGCTGCTTCAAAGCCGTTTTCTACAACTCATTTGGGATTGAGTCGGCTTCATGGTGGATGATTGCAGTATAATGAAACATAATACCTCTTGTTTCGCTGTACGGTTTTAGCCATTAATAATTCATGGCTTCCGGCTGCCAAGAGAGGTTCGGGGTTAGCTCATGCATGCTCATGTGTGAGATGAGTGTGGCACGAAGGAGTCAAGTGTTAAACTGTGTCATTTCACAGCTATGTACTGTACTTGAAACGTGTTAAAATGAATGATTCAGTAAATGAATGGAAAATCATCTTAGAAAGTACATGGAGCAACATAAGTGAATAGCAGAGGGCAAGTGGATCATGTGAGAGGTTAGCCGACTAAACAATGGCAGCAGGTGAGACCAAACGCTCCCAGTGACTGAGAGATCACATAGATTTTTCAGAGGCAGTGGCAGCGATCAGAGGGCAGTGAGAAAAAATGGGGGGGGGGGGGAGACAGACTAATCAAAATGAAATGCTAATTTTTGGTCACTATGGAATAAAGGGCTTTAAAACAAAAGGAGTGAAAAAGGTAGTGAGCTCAATTATTAATGCACAGAGTTAACAAGATCTAATAGCTTGGCTGGGAAATGGCTTTCTGCAAGTATAAATATTTCATAAGGCTCCCTGGCAAAGTTGTTTTTTCTTTTTTAAACACATCTGCATAATACATCAGGCTGGGAGTGGGGATGCAGATGGCTAAGCTGCAGGGGAGAGAGGCGGCGGTGCAACAGTAGACAGAAAGGAGAGTGGGCAAAGGAGCAAGCAAGTTTCACACATAATGTAGAAAATACCAATATTCAGCACAATTTCAGCTGCATGAAAATATTAGGTTGAGCTACCAAGTAAAAAAATAAAAATAAAAAAATAAAAAATCTGTGGGAGACAATGATAGTTTGCATGTGGTGAAAAATATTGGATTTCTTTTGAAAACTGTGATGTTGTTCCTGACAGAACTTGAGTCATGCTTGTGCTCGTACCATGGAGAGGCATTTTCAAAAGGGAGTGATATTGGTTGTTCAACCCACAATATAGTCAATAACCGACAAAAGAAATCAGAAAGGAAACGCCAACTTAGATTATCTTGCAAGGCTTGGAAATTTCACACTGAATCACACATTTAGTATTGCAATAAAATCAGAACATATATATTTCATTTCCTCAAATGGAAGTGTGGGGAGGCAAGGGGTTTTGGATTGTGCACTTATGTTCCTCGTAAAACACGGTAATCAAATGAGAAATTTCATATTAAAAATCACCAGAAGCGCCCCTATTTTTGGAATATATGGCTGCAACTTTTGAATAATTCACATTTGTAAATGGGAGGAGAAGAACTAGTACTTAGAGACTAATGTTCTACTTACATTATTTTGGAAATCTAATGGCCGTTTTGTCTGTAAATTTAGACTTTTACATGTGAGTGTGTCTATGTGTGAAGTATATAAATGATGGTACCTGAGACGCCAGCCTCCTCATGGATTCTTCCTGACGTCGCCTCATCTCCGGGGTCCCTGGACAGCTGCCTCCTCCCAGGGTGCCATGCGTGGGCTGGGGCTGGGTGAGAGGGAGCCCCTCACCATCTGGACACAAGAAGACATTCCTTCTAAATACACAAACGATGATGTCCACCATGTCCAACTTAACGGGACATAATCCACGTCTGTGTTCAGCCTTCTTGAACACAGCTACATATGTAACAAGGACGGTTGCCTACGTTTGGGCGAGGCCTGTGGGCTGTCGGAGGCGATCTGTCTCATGCGTGTGCCGTGGCAGCTGAGAGCCACCAGGCGCGAGATGATCGCCGTCTTGCCGAAGCCGATGTTGCCGACCACTACCACGCCGCGGTTGGTGCTGACGTTGGGGCTGTTGAGGTGGGCGTCGATCTCCTGGAAGAGCCACTCACGGCCCGTGAAGACAGAGTCCATGGTGATGCTGGGCACCTCGAACAGCAGAGGTTTGAGGGCAATGTCTTGAGGCCGATAAGGAGCAAAACGTACTGCAGGTTCAAGGGAATAGAAAAACTGGTCGTTAGCTTTACAGCTTTAAGCCACATGTATGTACCTTTCATTTAATAATTAACATGAATATTGTGTAGTTAGTCTCCCCATGGACACTCAGACAAGATGAGGTAACATATATAAAATGCTGTTTATGAAAATGTGTCAACACCCACACATCGATGCATAAATATCAACAACTTAATTCCTTTTCTCACACATAATTAATATTTGCAGTTTAAAAAAAAAATGATACTGGATAAGTCAGTAGTGATTTTGATCTTGAATCTTGATTTTAGGTTTAACAATATCTCAGTCTAATCTAACCACATTTATTGAAAGCACACACAAAAGCATATAACCAAGTACATTTGAAAGTAAACTGTACCTGTAAACTAAGGATTAAGTAGGATGTGTTGGTGAAAAAAGAAAATGTATCTTAAATTCAAAGTCTTCTGGTAAATATGTTTCATGTTGTTAACTTTAAATCTCTCTCCACGTTGATTTATATCATATATTCTACAGTAAAAATGTCTCTGTTTTGCACTGCTAAAAAAGAAAAATAGACAGCAACTCATTTATCTACTGATGTCTGCTGATTTTAGCCACCAGGGGGAGTCATTAAAATTAAGTCTTCCAGAGGTTTGGGCATCTTTTCAGCAGAACATATTGAACATTAAAGACTAATGAGGGTAAAATGAGCGTGGTGTGAACTTCTGAAGCTGTATGATAGAGTTAGTGTAAAATTTAGTCTGCTGCCTCTGAGTGTCGTCTCCTGGGCCTCGTCCTTTAAACTGATTTGAGCTGTGAGAATAAAGACATGCTCTCTTTCTTTCTGGTTTGTCATTTCTTTAGGTGATGTTTTAGTCTACGGACATTATGCCAGAATTATGTGAATTGCACATAAAAAATACAAATAAAAATAAAACACCACAAAACTTGGCTGTAAAGGTGAACAGACGGCTGTGACTTGTAAAGTGCTATCCAGCAAGCAGGGCAACTGAGCGGAACTGATGCAACAGATGAAAGTCAAAGTAACTTACGTGACTGGGATTGCCAGGCATGGGTGTTATTTGCAGAAGCTGAGACAAACGGCAAGCAAAAGAAGACAGAGGGAAAGGAAAGAGAGGATGAAAGCAGAAACGGAGCAAGAAGAGAAGGGAGGAAGGAAGAAAAGGCAGTGAGCACAGGGATGGAAACTGGAAGCAGTGTGCAGTGTGTCACAGCACACAACAAGGTGTAGCTCAATGAAAATACAGGAGGATGCAGCAGTGGCATCAGCACATTGTGGATTGTGAGGTCAGTAATCTCGGGAACTACCAGGCTGGGTGTGTCGGTTACTAATAGAAATCCTTTTGTTGACATGGATTGTATTCCTCTGCATACAGTATGTGTGGCACAGGTTGGGTAATGTTTGCACTTTTGGGGAGAATCTGATTGGTTCCACTGCAACGGCAACATCATGAAATGAATCCAGCAGCAAAAGCAATTCACACTCGGTATGTAAAAACACATTTACAGAAATATTCAACAAACAATTGTCAAATGAGTTCACACAATGCTGATCAAGCCCATCAGCTCCACATGACTCTGTATTTCTTAGTATAATGGTGTTTTGATCTTTTGAAGTTCCTGTAAAACACATCAGAACTTAATTCTACTGCTAGAAAAAAAAACACCTCTGCTCTGCTGCTGTATACACACAAACACTCCCTCAGTCACGTCTGATAGTATTGCTTGGCAGAGCCCATTTTCAGATGAAGGACGCAGCATAAACAGAATTGTACATAGTTTCTGTTCACAAAGACCAAACAAAGGCAGAATAATAACATCGACGACGACACAAATCACCTAAATGTGATGCACTGCAGCTTTAAGTTGATTACATGAAGTACTCCACCTGAGTGGGAGACAAATTTGGACTGATTACAAAAGTCTTCAAACAAAACAAGACCAACACACGTCATCGCTGTCCTTTTGGTTTCTTCACCCGGTTTAAATGTAATCTGATTCTATGCAGTCTGCAGTAAGTAAAAGCTGCTGGTCAGATTATCACTGGTGCTGTAGCTCATTTCACACTCTGCAGCATACTAGAAATAAGCCCACTGTGTGAGTCAGCGCTCTATGTATGATATGATGGTGTGAACGTGCTGAATTCCTATGTGTCGGCAGAATTTCCTCCACTGTCCTCAGGTACAGCACAGCAAAATATAACAGGGGGCAGGGAGGGACTGAGTGTTGCATTAGAGCTGCATGTCTGCGGTAAATGACTCCAGTGTGCTGATTTAGAGCCCGGTAACTGAACATAATGAGCTGGTATTGCTTTTAATGTTTTCTTTTCCCACACATCACCCACAAAGTGCTGCTGCAAGCATGCTTCCTATCCTATCCAGCTAATTATAATCTCAGAATGAAAAGAAACGTGATGATGATGCTCAGGAAAATATAACACAACGCTTACTTTCAATCAGCAAAAAGTCGCTGATACACCTGAAAGTGGGTGAAAAGCTGTTCTCTGTTCACATTGAGCACAAAGCCAGCATTCTGCAATCTGCTGCACTGAGCTCTGTGCCAGCTGCAGCCCGATGTAATAAAGGACATTTCATCCATATTCCCCTGTCAGATTATTTTAGTGCTAAATCAACAAGCACACATACATAAAAAACAATCAGAGAGGGACTTTCTATTGTGTCTCTTATTCACCAACTGATGTAATATTCCTCTGGATTTGTGTCATGCTGTGAAAGCATTCACCTGATGCAACTCTGGTGACGGGAAACGCAAAAACTACCTATCCCTGCCATTCATTAAAATACCATAAGACCATGGAAGTAAGAGGCTTAATACCCAAAGCCTCTCAGTTTTAAGTGCCACTAACTCAATTATCTTGTGGGTGACTGGATGCCAAACACGCCTGGAAAGCTCCGTCCATCCTGTCGGAATTACTAAACACAGCCTTGGCCTATCGGGCACCATCCTCCAAATGACAGAAATGATTACACCTCCTGCGCGTCAAGTCGTGCAGCAACCACTGCTCCACTGTGTCAGGTATTTCAGGAAAACATGGCAGCCATGTTGTGAACGGGGGCCGAGGGAGTTGTTTCCAGCATGGTGGAAGCAGATTTGTGTGTGTGAAGGACGGATGGATGGCAGTTGCTCGTAATCCTGCCCATAACACTCCCCCTAAGGCAAAGTTGAGCAAGGTATCACTCCCTCCTCCTCCTCCTCCTCTACTACCAGCCCTCCATGGCCAGACGAAGCAAGAGCCTCAGACGTTTTAATTATTCACCAGGTGAGGATGACTCATGGTGGCTGAACAGGCTTTGAGAAGGAGAAAAAGAAGAGGAGGAGGAAGATGATATGTGGAGGAGGAGGAGAGCAGAGGAGGATGGGAAGTGGAGTACAGGGAGGAAAAGCAGATTAAAATGATCAGTGCGTTTTTGTGTGAAGGGTCCAGGGAGTGTGGCGACAGGTGATCTTAGTGTCAGGAGACACAGACTTTCTAAGGGCTAATGTGGGAGTATTTGGGTGTGTGTGTGTGTGTCTGTCGAAAACATTTGTGTTTTTTTTGCTGTCGGTTGTCTGGTTTTTCATGCACAAAGTTAAAATCCCAGACATTTCACCTAATGCCGCCTGGATGAAGAGCTTCAGCGGGAATATGCAGCAGCATTGGGATCCTACCTCATTGGTCTTAAACAATAAAATCTTATATAATCTGCACAGTAGCCTTAGAGCAAAACTAATAAAAGTTAATATGCCCGTGACTAATGCATTTGATCATAAAACATACTCTAATCTTCCATGTGCCTGCAGAGTTTCATTGAACATATTTCCTTGTTGTCATTTACTGATTTACTGTAAGTATGACGGCCAAACAACAACATGTCAATATAGAATAGAATAAAGGCTATTCTATTCTATTCTATTCAAACAACAACATGTCAATATGATTAGATAAACCCAAAGAGCTACATGTTATATCTCAAAGTCTGTATTGTTAGATGAAAAATAATTAAGATGAAGTCACTAGAATCAAGACCAGAGAAGAGAATGGTAGACAGAGACTTAGGTTACCAACTGAAACTTGACAGTGTTGTTTTGTCGTAAACATGCTTGTGCAAAGTCATGAGTTTTAGACAGTTATCTCTCTCTCCATTGACTGAGACAGCAATAGGACTTTCCTTTGTTTGTATTTGCTATAAATACAGGTTTACTACGAACAGACCTGTGAATTTAAATCATGTAGACCAGCGAAGTCTGTTGAGAGGTTTGTATTTGCACCATATGGCCGGTGTTATTCCGTATTCCATGTTGTTTATCTGTTCTTCTTATGACGAGAAAAGATCTCGCTACACGAGTAAGTAGACTATTTTTAGCTGCGGATTGACACAGAAATGGTCCTAGAGTGAGGATCTACTACACTATATCAGGCTTCAAAGAACATTATTCACAATATAGTAGTTGTTAGATGTGTTGTGTTTGTGGTCGGAACATGTATTATACATTTACATATCAGTAACCTGTGTCCTGTGAATGTCCAATAACTTAAACCTCTAGAAAAACGTGCTGTGCATGTTTCCGGCCAATCAAGTAGTGCATATATATATATTTGACTTTCTAATAGCCGAGAGCTCCAACAATCCTCTAACGCAAAGGCTTGTTTAGTGTACGTGAGCAGAGAGGGAGCAGGTGAGGGAGGGAAGGGACAGAGCGAGTGACAAAGACAAAGAGAGGCAGAGTAGAGATAAACGAAGGAGAAAATGTGTGTGCAGGGCACAGTTATGTGAGAGAGAGTTTGTGGTGAATATATAAGGTGGGTGGTAAATCTTAGAGGTAGGCAGGCGGGAGCACAAGAAGGTCTATTACAGTCTGACTCACCCTCCTCAAAACAGCAGCACAGCTTGGGCCCCCGATGGTCGACATTAAAAGAAAAGCTTTGACAGAAACCGACCAGAGACAGAACTGGTTACCACCTGACCAACACAGAAGCAGCTCCTCTTGTCCATTTGCAAATCTGCATCTAGCAGCCTCTCATAGAAACAACCATCAATCCTTCTTCTGTGATGCACAAATAGTCTTTCTGCAGAGGCGTGTGGCTAATATTAACTTAAAAAATGCAATAAATGCTTGAAATAAAAAAAAGCAGGTAGTGTGATGCTTCATCACATATGCAGTTATTGTGTTCTTTTGGTTTTTTTTAAAGCTACGTGAATCTGCCAGTCAGCTTTTTCTGTATTGTTTGCTCATTTGTTTTTACCTACGTATGATTTAAAATCCTATACAGTGAGTTCCTGCCTGGCAATCAGAAAAATAACATTATGTGATACCTTGTGTGAAACTAGGTGAAAGGATGTAGAATTAAAAGTAATCAATGGTTCATCCTCCTGCATTTATGTGCAGTTAATGATGATCCAGCCATCTGATAAAATGTGGACAAAGGGCCGATAATGAGGGGAGGCTTATTGAATAAAGATTCTGGGGGAGCGTGGATGTGATCAAACTTACAAAATCATGGATTATCCTCCCTGAAGTCAAAGAAAAATGGGACCAAAATGACCTTTATTCGTTAATTTACTACCTATGAGTTTGTGCAGGAAAAAAAAGCCTGTGCTTTAAGTTGTCTCTCTGTCTCATTCCATCTGTCCTGTTGAAAAAGCAAGAGCGCCGCACTAAAGGAGGTACTGACACTGATCCGAGGAGGCAGAGAGCATGCTAGGATGCAGTCGGTCGGCTTGTAAACACACTTGGCTGCCCTTAGAGGACAAATGTTGAAACAAGTGGGTCTGACAGTAACAGTGAAGCTTTGAGGAACTACATTTGCCTACCTTCATCTCTGTTTTTCTGTGTATATCTCTATCTCTTCCTGTACCTTTGTCCTCTGTTCGTCACATTTTGTCTGCAGCTGGCTGCCCTCGAGAAGGGGGGGGGGGCACGTGGTCGCTCAGTCGACTGCACTCTCAGCTAAGTGGGGTCTTAACAGGTGTTTAAAATATACAGGGACGCATATTTGTGTTCGCTTGGATGGCAAAGGGCTGCCATTACGGTGATTTTCACTGGCTAAGTGACAGAGGAAGAAGGGCACGGGGACACATATTGTGACTTGTCGTGACATCAGGCCATTTGGTGAGGAGGCTGAGGAGATTTGCTTGGTCAAGGAGGCCTCTTCTGTGTGCTAGACTGGACCAGAGTGCAGTGAAGCCCACGCTGACAGAATGTTAAGCACCGAGACAAATTTCAGCTAAACGGTGACACAACCTGAAGAAATGCATTCCCTCCCGTCTCTCAAACAGTTTCACACATAAGGACACAACAGCTGTGTCCACCAGCTCGGCAGCATCACTGGTCTGATCAGGAATACTGGTTGTGCAGTAGGAGAAGACATGTGCATGCGAAATGCACCATCAACTGCAAATCAACCATCACCGGCTTTCATTTGAATTTTAAAAGTGTGTTGCTCATCCTGCAGCTTTGCTTTGAAACGCTCAGCTGCTTTGTGATGTCTGTGGGTTAAAAAAAACACAAAACAGAATAGTGTCCTATTTCTCACTTCTGCGCTTTGTTTAACGTGAAGTAAGAGGGAAATCACATGCCAACCTGAAACCAAACAGCACATTTGAAGCTAAAATGAAAGTAAATAATGGCTGATTGCTTAGATGTATGGTGCAATTGTCTATTCACAGGTTAACATTATACGTCTAATGTTTACAGTGCCACATCTAATGTTAAAGGGTAGCTTTTGTTTGCTCATAACTGAATTATTATGTGAAGCCCTGGAGGCCTATATTTTAAAGGTCCACTGTGTAACATTTAGGAGGATTTATTGGCGGAAATCGAATATAATACCCATAGGTATGTTTGTGTAAGTGTGTAACTGCTCTCAAATTAAAAATTGTTTGGTCTTTGTGGTCTTGGAATAAGCCTTGGACAAACCAGTGAATGAGCGGTGGACTCCCCCCCATTTAGTTGTCGCTCATTTTCACACACTGGACCTTTTTGAGACTGTGTTTGATTGTGTGTGTGTTTGCATTTGTGCGCTCTGTCTGTCTTATTGCTCACCTCTCATGTCCTGCCCGCAGCGACCTGGCCCGCAGGTGGTGCTCTGTCTGGGCATACGTAGCGAGGTGCGTAATGGAGTGTGCCTCTGCTCATCCAGGTATGCCAGGTCCTCCAGGTGGGCCGAGCTGGTCGCTGTAGTCGGAGGTGTGCATGAGATAAAGACGGAGGGGAGAAGGAGCAAGCGGTCTCAGTTAAAGACAAAAAGAAAATATGCTACTGTCAACACGCATGTACATTGGAGACATACACGGCAAACAAGCCCAAAAAGAAGGCAGCAGTGAGTCATGTCCGGCCCGAGGCCATTGTTATGCTAACACAGGCCAGTGCTGTCCTAAAATTCCCTCCTCTCAGTGTGTGTCACATGGCAAGGTGGCAGATGCCATCTGACCTCTCTCAGGATTAATTAGCTCAGCAGACAAATCTCTTATTCATGGAGTGAATTCTGTCTGACGCTGGCTGCTCAATGTTCACACCTCGCTGTCTCATCAGGGCCGACGCTCAAAAACCAGTGCATATTAAAGGAGCTTAAGTGTCGCTAATATATGTGAGCAACAGAATACCAAAAATCCGCCATTCTAGTATGAGGCGAAAGTAGTTTAAGGAATTAAACAGTCAAAATACATAGACCAGGGAAAATGAGTGGTCTTCTGGTGGGACCTTAATGGGTGAGAGGTAAGTAGAAGAGAAGGTACCATCATTATCACCTTTAAGATAAGAAATAAGTGCTTTTTAAAGATAGAAAGTGTAAAGTGAAATGTCACCTCAAACACACAGGAAACAAGAAAGTTGGTCTGTGAACTGTGAAAAAATGTCTCTTACTCTCTCCCAAATAAAAACATCATCCTTTAAAAATATGTCTGATCATCTACCCTGCTGGATTAATGTGCCAATACAGTTTTTTTTATTTTGACAAACTTGATTGAGTAAAAATAAACTTAATGCAAGTTGGATTTCATCTTCTCCGAAGGATGAAGGATTTCATCTTCATCCCTAAGGTACAGAGATCCCAACTGAAACTCAAGGAGTTGACAAAAGGAGAGAATAGCAATGCATGTTTGTGCCCAGTAATATCCTCAGTGTGCGTATCTCTCTTCAGTCAGTCCAGGAAATACGGCATAATAATCCCTCCGAATGGCAAGCCCCTGAGTCTACCACCTCTCCCTGGTGTAAAAATCTCCAGAACATCAACACTGCTCCTGTTCTGTCCCTTGGTTCAAAGAGTGTAGTCTGTGTTGTGAGTGAGCATGAGTGGAAGTGTGTGTGTTTTGCTGACCAAGTCACTGCAGCCATTGGACCCACAAAATTTGCCATGAGTTTCCCAAAATGGAGGTAAAATAGCAGCTGAGAATGCTGGAGGCCTTGGCCCTGATGGGAATGATGTGTGTGTGTGTGTGTGTGTGTGTGTGTGTGTGTGTGTGTGTGTGTGTGTGTGTGTGTGTGTGTGAGGGGGTGCTGGTCATTTAACTGGGCTAAAAGTGGAGACAGTGGGGGCATCAATCTGCTGCTAAACCGAGGAGGAGTGACTCGGGGCTAATGGGCTGATAACATTTCTATTTATTCTCTTATCTTCACTTTCAATGTTTGTTTGAATGTGAGCACTCAAATCTGTGCGCTCATCATCTCTATCTGCAATGCAGCAGGCTGCCGGGGTTCACATTCACAGCTCCTGTGTTGATGCACATTGCACACATATAGTGAGAGGGAAATAAAGAGGAAGGAGATGCAGTGTGGAGGTGATGAGAGGAAGTGGACGAGGGGAAAAAAAGAAGCTTTTGTGAGCGGCAGAGTGCTTGGTTACTTGGGGGCCATGACAGACACTTCAGACACTTCCTGATTGACAGAGTGACTGATAGCATGAACAAATGCATGCTCTCTTTCACGCACACACACACCAGCTGGCCCGTTACAGTATAATTTGCAAGTGCTGGTGCTTTACGTTAGGGATGAAGCATACAATACTAAGTATTTTCTGATAATGGTCAAAATCACTGGATTGAATATCAGAAAAATACATTTGATATGAGCACAGGCTGTAAAAATGAACTTCTTTACATGAGCATGTCTTATGTCTTACATGAGCCACTTATTCAGTGGGAAAATAGTGTTTTTGAAATGGTAAATGAATCAGCAAATATGTGTTGTTAACAGGTTGGTAGTTCAAAAGATGTAAAAACTCTTGTCTGAATGATATTGGTAGATATTAGGGATTAGGGTTAGGGTTGTGATATCAGCATTGGAGAAGAAAATCAAGTCACCCCTGCTTTAAACACCTCAGCATTCTCTCCCTCACAAATATAATCTGTGGTCCGAATATTTAAACAATAACATTTGTGCGTGGTACACACCACAGATGGGCGACCAGGAGAAGATGCTCCTTTACATTGAAAAGCCTTTGTTCTGTTGAGCTGCTATCTTCCAATTTAGAGACAATAGTATGGGAATCTCAGTGTCTCTTACGTCCCTTTAGTCTTTATATCAAAAGCAAGGACTCCTTCAATCCCCGAGCAGTTACATAAACTGTTGCACACAGATCCTTAAACATGGCATGATATTTAGACCAGTTGTGATTATTGTGCTGGGCAAGGTGTGGCGATTATAATATTTATAAAGATAATCAGATATATTAGTGCCTCCAGCTCAATTTAACAGAGGTTAATTTAATTTAATTACACTGGGGAAAAAGAATCTATTCTAGTAATGATCTGCAGATCTGTAAAATGTTGTCTCTAGACAGACAGGTTGTACATTTTCTTTTCAATTACACGTTGGCAGCAAAACTCTGACATGACTACCTTAAAATCTGAATAAATAACACTTTTTAAATGTCTAGATACAGGCATTTTTCAAATACTGGTAAATAAGCCCTTTCTCAAGAGACAGTATACAGGTCTGTTAACTTCAAGTTAAACCTTAATTGCACCACATCTGAAAGTGATTCATTTCTCAAACAGCCCTAAATGCGATCTGTATTTATGGCCATAAATCTAACAAACAATGCTCTAAAAAACAAATTAAAACAATCCTGTCTTGACCTGAAAAATGATGATTGGCGCACATGTGGATGTCACTGTGTTCAGATACTAACACCTTGCAAACACCAGATGTTAACATGGGGTTTATTTGGAACATCATCTTAGTCCCAGTCATCTAACACAATCTTCTGAAGTTTAACATGCTAATAAATACTTAGCGGGGGATAGTAGCATTAAGGAAACATCAAAGGCCTCATCTTTTCTTAACCAAATGTTTCCATTAAATGAAACCCTGATAAACGGTAGAGACTCTTCTAGCACCATGAAGGCAGCGAGAGAAAAGAAATACTCTTGGTCTTGGTTATTCCTCCCTCCATATCCATCTTCAGCTCAGCCAACGCACTGCCTTCATTAGGTAATAGAGAAGCCCCCTCCTTCCCTCCTCATTTTCCTCCCCAGTTGCCTTCTGCTCTCGCTCTGTGTCTCTCTCCCTCTCTCTCTGCACACATCAAAGTGAGTCTCTCTGTCACTCTGGGGAATAGAAACAGTTAATGCCTGGGGCTTTGATGTTCCACTGCCGTGCAAGCCCATCCAATCCTCAGCCTGCGCTTTCCTCCCCTCCCTACATCGTCTAACAATTCTTTGTGGAGGAGAGTGAAGAGGGGAAGGGGGGGGGATTATGAAACTCTTTCACTCCTCTTCCACATGTACATATCTCCCTCTACTCACCTCTCTTTTCCTCAAATCTCTTCCCTCAATCTCCCGCTTATTTTTTTTTTTTTTTGCATCATCTGCAGCTTATGGCATGTTTTAAAGTCATCTCCGGCTCAGCCGGTGCACCTTTGAAGGTCTGAGTGTTGAGGGGAGGAGATTAGATCGAGGGTGGATCTCTGAACCCGACAGAGTCACTGCGCCGCCAGACAGCGGTGTCAAACGGGAGAACATGACCAGCATAAAGAGAGGGGGCCATGGCTGCAGCGCGAGGCCTCGTTAAGCGTTTTATATATATATCTGTGCGTGTGTTTGTCTACAGTACATGCAGACACAGTTTTTCTAGTGGGAGTGGGAGAAGTGCATAATAGAGCTCATCGCCTCAAACAGCCTCTGTCTGACGTTGACAACAATAATACAATTAGACCCATTAGGACTGGCTCAGTGTTATGAAACTGACATTTTCCCTGATGTATGTATTGTTACTTTTGGAAGTCCCTTTTTCAGACACACATCAGTTAGACCCCTGTCAGCAGCACGCCAGCTTTTCCTACGTGATACTCTTCCAGCCGCAGTGTGTTCTGCAGAAGCTTTTTTTCCTCCCCCACTGTATTATGGTGCTCTCTGGTTTCACTCCACACCACGCTGAGATTTTAGAGGACTAAATGCCACTGCAGATTTGCAGCTACCCAAAATGTCAACATAATCCCATTACAAGAGCTGTATCCTTGTTTTATTTTAGAATAAAAAAAATACGACAACTAAGCTCCTTTTGAGCTCTGTTTCCGATTTAAGGAAGTTTAAGCTGAATTATCCTAGATTTGCAGGAGAAATGCGATCCCGCAAAATGTGGGATCCCGATCTGTTAATATGAGCAGTTCACAGAGTCGGTGCTTCGCCTAATATACCCGAGGTTGACATCCATTATTTATAATAATATGCGATATCTTAAGGTCAAAAAGTGTAGATGATAACATCTACATTGCTAATGGCCAATTAGAGAAACCGCTGTGAGAGAGATTTTGATGTAGTGACTAGAAACCAGAGAGAACATTAGTTCTTGTGACAGATGAGAGGACGGAAGAAAAATCCAGAAGTGAACATAACTGGCTTATATCAGGCTTATATCGCACACCTTACGGTTTGTGCTCTCCAACATTAAACCCCTGCAATATCTGCCACGCATGAGGTGGGGCTTATTATTCTGCTCTTTCCACTGTCACACATTCAAAGAGCGGGATCACACTTCATCTGGAAAGAAAACAGGCAAGGACGGAAAGCTTGATAGGAGTGAGGAGGGAGCACAAAGGATTCAGAGACAGGGTGTAACAGGACTGAAAGCTAACAGTTCAATCCAATTTAGCCAGAGAAAATGACTTTTTCTTGGCAGAAATGTATCTAATGCATAACTAAAATAACCTTATTTGTGGCCCGCCGGACAAACTGTAGCCTTTCACAGGAGAGGGAGGGGAAAGAGGACGCGACTCACCAGCCACAGAGTTAGGGCGGGGCATGAGGTACAGTGGGATGGAGTGGGCAGAGTGGGAGGACATGCTCTCCAGGTTGCGCTCGGGGATTTTGTTGAGGCTGTAGGTTGAGGCGGTCATGTTTTCATCCACCCTGTACAGGAACGAATCCATGCCTGATTTCTGGGACTGCCACAGTTTGAGGTTCGCTCGCGAGCCTTCGCCATATTTGCCGCCTCGCTCCATGTTTTCGGAATAGCTGGTGAGAGTAGCTGCAACAGAAACAAAGATGGCGTCTTCAGTTTGTCTTCACATGTTTGGATGCCTTTCACACTGCAGTCATTCTCCTCCCTTCTCCTCACCCATGTCATTTTGCTCAGATTTACTATTGTTCCAAATCTGAGGCATGGCGATGTTATGTGTTGCCTCATCGAAACTACAGGCGTTCCAATCAAGTGCCTTAATTCAGTAAGCATTTCATCTCTCCTACAAGAATGCCACAGTTGATATCATCATGATCTTGAATTGTCTGCTACTGGGAGTACACACTGGCTCCTACAGAGTATTACAGGAACTACTGTTTGATTTGAAACCAATCACAGAGCACGGAATGGAGTCAGGCACACTTTCTGTTCCACACCCAGGCTTAAAAGTTTGATAGTAACACTTTGAGGTGAACCACGCCCCGGTTTAAATGACCAATAAAGACAACTGTGGCACTGAGATAATCATTTTTAGTTAAAAGAACCAAGCTACAACCTCAGGCATGCTCCTACTTACTGACACAGGCTTTTATCTGACTTTGAAGCTAAAATCCAGCATTTAATAGATTTGCCTTTATTTGTATTTTAACTTTATTGCCTCATCCATATTTTACCACTTGTAATCTTCAATTACTGATTAAAATGTGCGATGAGTGCATGGCTGAAATCATGTAAATAAGATGATGAAAAAAAACTTGACGCAAAAAAAGATTAAAGTGTTCTTTAAAATAATTCCTCTACTTGAAAGTGTGTTGTTTTTCTACAATTGCCTCAAAAGCAAATGTATGAAAGCACCGAAAATGTATTAGTCAAACAAATCAAATATAAGCTCCTGTTGCAGTATTTTTTACGATGAGGCCTTTGCAGCAAAAAGACACGGGTTAGCAACCCGGTCGGAACGAGGGCAATTATTTTGACAATTTAAATTGCCTCTAGGTGTGAGAGATTGAATGATTTGCCTCTATGTGTTAGCCCTGCGATGGACTGACGACCTGTCCAGGATGTACCTCGCCTGTCGCCCTATGTCAGCTGGGATTGGCCACAGTAGCAGTAGACAATGGATGGATGGACAACGATGCTACTTTTAAGCCTTTTCCCCAAGGAAATTGACCAGTATTTTGATTCATTGCATGTTTTACAATAGGTGCCACAGAGTTCTGAATTAGACTACACATACACAACACATATGCATTTGCATTTTACTGTTTTTTCTGTGCTCAGGTCTCACCGATAATCCCGCTGTCCCTGCTCTCTAGTGTTGATGTGGGACTGGTGACAGAACCGTAGGCACAGTCCTTGTTGCCAGCCTGGCCAGGCATGGCAGAGGGGAGGGTGGAGCAGGGGCTGCCTGCAGGGGGGGAGGCAGTGCTGCTGGTTAGGGTGGAGCTTGGGCTGATCCTCTGGTTCTGACCCTGGGATAGACACACATAAACACATTTTATACGCTTTGTTTGTTTGTTCCAACAGCTCAATTATTGTACGTGAGTATAAATGACAAAGTATAGTGCTTGAACTTTTAATGTCGGAGTCAGAAACAAATAAAAATGTCAATTCAGTCCCGCAGTGTTCAAAATTTTAGCCTCCTGCTGCCATCACTGCACGAGTCCTGCTTATAATAGTGTCACCCTGACACACACAAAACACCACAACCTTCATAATATCTAAAAAATGTGTGGCCTTTTCATGAAGTCCAGGCGTGAACGAGCTTCCACCAGTAACACCTACAGGTCATAAATAAACCGCATGTTTGGAGAGAGGTAAGTCAGAATGTGGCCTTAGAAAAACAAAACACAACAACGATGTGACATTTCTAACATCAGATCCCATACAGTCCTGTGGCTAATGTGAAACTATAAATCTTTCAAAACATGATGAATGTAGGAGTTACCTGACGAGTATGATCTGACCCTCTTTGACAGGTCTATTTTTATGCATATTTTCCTAATGACTGCCCGGACTACAATTAAGTCTGAAAAAAGAAAAAGCTGAACGTGAGCTCCCATACGCGCACTGCATTTATGTGTTCCTTTCCTTTCCCAGCATTGTTTCGGCACCATGTGGTGACCGTCTTCTGCTTCGGCTCAGGTTAGATGACATGAGACCACAGAAAAAAAATAAAAACACTCTGCTCTGTCTATGCTGCAGCCGGTTCACTAAACACAGAGGTACACATGCCAAAAAAAAAGATACGAGCATTTGTGTATATCAAACACACAAAGGCACAAGAAAAACAAGAATGCAAATACTGTGGAAAGAACGGGAGGGTGAGTTTGTGATGCTTGCAAAAATGTAGTTACTGTAGGGGGAGTAAACGGAACATGATTACATTCAGAAGTAAGGCTGACCACTGATTATTCTGTCAATTATGAGATAGTAACAGGTGATCAATTAATCACTGGATTAGTAGACTGAATGGACCCAAACTCCTCCTGCCCTCACATCAAAGTGTAACTGAGCAAAAGCCCAATTAACAATTTGAAATTGATTGGGCAATCAAGCGTGGCCCCAGTATCATTAATTTGTTTTGCACATTTGCACCTGCCTGTGTGTAAATGCCACATTTAGAAGACATTACAACATTTAGAATTTTGTTTAAAACTGCTATGGCATCTTAGTGCTCTGTGCCTTTTGTGAAGTAGCGGGGCATTAATGCTTTCATCACCTTTGGCCGTATTTTAACATAAACCAAAGGTTTTGGTCAAATACATCTTAGCACCATATTTCATGACAATGGCTGCAATAGTTTTAGAGACATTTCACTTGAAACTGGGAGGAAAATGAGGAGGATCGCCGTCAAGATCAATTCTCTGGGAACAACGGATATCTGAGCCAAAGGGTCACTGTAATCCATCCGACTGTGTCCAAAGTTCTAAAGAACATTATGTTTCACGCCTCACTAAATATCATGTAGAAGTGCTAGCCAATCGTCAGAATTGTTGTCGGTTTATCAAGTTACTGTTATATCACTAGTCGGGGGCATTCCAATCCATGACACGACAATAAAAAAGCAACTCCAGCAACACATGCACGAGTGACACATGTGTAGTCTACTGCAATACTCCAATAGAACAAATCAGCTACTTATTCTACCTTTACAGCTATAGAAGAAGTCTCTAGTTTGCTGCGCCCTTGAAATAGACAGTGCTTTGTTGACATTTTGTACGGCCCATTTACGAACATGATGGGAAAGAATATAAGAAACACATTTCAAAACTCGCATTTCAGAGCCACACCACATGCTATGACCTATGTAATACACATATAGCTCTCTCACAAACAAAAACATAACACAAACCGGCCAATGTATGATTTATAACGGTGGAATATGTGGTAGAGGGTGTCGTTTTGGACAGCAGCAGGATTTTTATAGCACACAGTAGCACTGGCTGAATTATACACTGTGTCATCTGTAAATACACTGTCCATTATGGCACATGACCTCTGTAGCCCCCTGCTCAGTTGGTTGCACAGATTGAGTGAGTGAATGAGAAACGATTCCCCCCCCCCCAACACTTGTTCGGTCAACAGCGGACTCTGCTCTCGTCACGGACAGCGCTTTAAGTGTCATGTTTGCAGGAGCTTGACCCGGACGCAAAAACAAAGCGATGCACACGGACGGATGGAGCTTCAACCCTCCGTGTGCCCACAGCGACGCTGCGGCTCTTTCCAGTGGGCTAATGAACCTCATCTTGTGCAGGCGCGACCTTAACTGCCGCGTGAGAATTGGATTGAACTTGGGAGCATTTTGTCTATTCAGAGAGCAAGAGCACGAGCGTATGAAAGGCAATTAACTGCACTGTCTGAGAGTTAAGGTCACCTTGTTCCGTCAGCTGGTGAGGTCTTGCAACAAAGACATCAGCCATTGCAGGAATTTAACCGTGTCACATTGAAAATGGTAAGTGGTTATGAAGAACATGAAATAAAAAACTAAACAGGTCTATATTGTATTTGCCTGGCTTCACTGAACTGACAATCAAGACATTAAAGTGACTTGTTTGTGTCAAACATAAAGTAGGAGTAATTAGTGACATTAATCTAAATGTAAATCTACAGTATATATATTGTAATTCCTGTCGATCCAAGTGAGTAGATCCAAAACAACAAAATCACAAGAGCCCACCATCCAAATTACTATTAAACTGTGTCCTTTTGAATTGTGTTGGTTAATGAATCAAGCTCAATTACAATCTGGAGAAGAGAACAGTGCATGGGGCAGATATCTAAAATAAGTTTGTACAGTGTGCACGATTTAACAGGGTGCTGGTGTGAGTCACATCTCTAAAAAGTGCCGCTTGAATAAACCTCTCTCAATTTAAACACCCCCACTGCTACAGCAGCACTCACAACAAGCACAGGCAGACCATCAGCCTAATCGCTTATCCACACTACTTTAGTGAAAACCCGTATCTGTGCCTGCTGGAAATGCTGTAGCAACAGGTTCACCCCTTTTACCCCCTCCCTTTTCTCCCTTTCACTCTTTCCACCATGACTGTTATTTCCCCTCGGTTTGGAAAATTCATACCTGTCAAATTAGGTTTAGGTAGAGAAACCGGGGCATCCGCTATAGGGCTCAGAGCAGGCTTTTTCTGCCAAGATATGTTTGTTACACAACTGCCAGATTCCCAAATAGAAAGGTTACACTGCAGCAAAGACATGCTCAGCCTTACCTGCTGCATGTCAACTCAACAAACTTACGTTAAATTACACTGGGTATTACATAAGAGTATTTATCTAGATGACAGATAGCTGATAAACTGTGAATCCAGCTCACTGTGGTGTACAGAGAAGTCTTTTGATCTGGCAATCTTGGCTTGCAGACATCTGTCACAACTGAGAGTAAACAAAGATATTATGAATTATAAAAAGCTAAACTGATCGAATCTGCTGACTGCGTGTTTGTTCACATTCCCTCACCGCAGCAATAACAGCAACGGTATAAAGATAAAAAAAACAAAAAACGATTACATTAGGATACAGTACATCAATACGGAGGATTAAAATATTAACCAAAGCTAGGCAGGAATACTTTATCGCAAGTCTAACACAACCGCCAGACAATGTTTCTCTTCAACTGACTGACAGTGACTGAACGAAACGTCACCATTACCTGTCTCGCCTCGGGTTCCTCCATGCTGTACTGGGTACCAGCTGGCCCCTCACTCACTTTGTCTCCCAGAAGGAAACCCAGGCGCGTCATCAATGTGTTGGCTGCCTCATCCACCGACGGAGGGGGGCCCAGCTCCCGGCTTGACTCCCCTGCAGAGGCAGAGAAATGGAAGAAGGAAGGAAGGAAGGAAGGAAGGAAGGAAGGAAGGAAGGAAGGTGGGAGATGACAGGAGAGTGAAACTGTGTCAGTGGTGGGCAGAAACGGCACAGCAGCTCATTTTCAAATCATTCACACACACTCATTGAAACACCACGAAATGCTAAACACACTGAACATCCACTACTCTTGTTTAATAAACCACAGCAGCAACAACAGGCCTCGACACGGGACACTAAACACCTGCGCTCTGAACAATACACAGAAAAACACCCTACCTGAGTTTTGCCGCAGCTCAGTGCTGTGCATTACAGACACATTCCTCAAGAGCTGGATGTTTTGGTTTAGGTGTCTGCTTACTTCAACTCCAAAATCCCTTCAGCCACAACTACAATAATCCTTTCAGGCTGCTTTCAAACCCCTTTACCACGCTGACTGGCAAAAAGCCCTGTGCACTGACGACAACTCCTTCCGTACCTCTCATCACCACTGCAGCTTGTGTGACGTAATAAGATACGCCCTTCACCTGTGTGTGTGTGTGTGTGCGTGTGTGAGAGTGTGTGGGAGGGAGAGAGAGAGAGAGAGAGAGAGAGAGAGAGAGAGAGAGAGAGAGAGAGGGGGAGGGACATTTTTATGCATCCACCTCCCTGTCCTGTTTACAAAAGACTCCTGATGCTAAAGAGAGAAAACAAACCACCGGGATGAGCCTGTGTGATAATCAGACGATCCAAAACACACACACACACACACACACACACACACACACACACACACACACACACAGCTTTGAACAGGGACCCAAAACTAAAATCCTTTAATGACCTCATCACCTGTCGCCCAGTTGCTTGGTTACTTCCTAACCATAACAAAGCCTCATCAGTGGTGTCATATGTTTCAATAACACCTGGCTATAAAGCCCTAGAGGTTCCTCGCACTTCCTTCTATATCAATTTCAATTCAATTTCACTTTACTCACTACAGTGCTGTTCTTAGAGCTGAAGCGTCCACTAATTACTCTCCCCGGTGCTTATACACTAGTATAACTCATGGCTAAATACCAACAGGTGTAATTGAATGCATCAACCTCTGAATTGGCCCCGACATTAAGGAAGTGCAGCCGGCGCTATGAGATGGCTGGCATTGGAATAAATAGTGGCAAGACAAGACAGTTAGCAGCTGCGCAAACTGTCTCCTCTCTTTAGCTCTCCACGCTCGTTTTCCTGCAGGGCTGGTTGGACCAGACTGGCAGGTATCTGCACCAAATCCTGACTGACGACCAATAGACAGTCCCAGCTGCCTCACCACCTCTCCGAAGATAGACAGCTTGAGTGAAGCCCGAGGTCTCTCACTCTTTTGTTCAAAGACCTGAAGACAGACAGGAAATCTAAAGCCTGGACTCCCCTCAGTTCATTCATGCACGGACAGGCAGGCCACAGTCAGGTTCCTCATTAGATAGACTCTCTGAGCAAGCGTCGTACGAGGAAGGGGGAAAAAATAAAGCCTTTGAAGCAAATGGCTATGACATGTTGCTGTGCTTCAATTAACACACACACACACACAGCAGCGACCAATAATGAGATAATCACTGGGCATTATGTCCAAAACAGCTAAGTACTTATGACTTGGCTCAGTAATGCAGTGTGATATGTGGTATATGGTGGAGGGAACGTTGATGAGGGCCTCCAAGGTCACCTAATCCCAGAGCATCCCTGGAGAAAGACTGCAGTAATAGAGAAGGTGTAGATGGAATTACTGTTCCCCCTCTTTACAGCTAATATCACAGGGGACCGCTGAGATGCATCGCCATCAAGAGGAGAAAAATGCAGGAAAAACAAAAGCAAAACATGTACTCACTGGTCACTCTCAACCAAAGCCGGCCACAAATAAAGGGTTTTAAAGAAATAATAATCACCTAACCCAACATGCATAGAAATAACATTTTAAAAGTAAAATGCAATAAAAATGTAACCTCACATAATACATTCTCTATCCTGTGACTGTTTCAAAATAAAAGTCTGTGTTGGTGCACGGCTGAAATGTTTGGTCTGCATTTACATTCTCTTTGCATAGCACTCTCTAGATCACGGCACGTAATCTCAGTGCAAAGAGAGGCGTAAAGGGCTTGTATCTTTTTTTGGCTGAATTTTGTTTTTGGGCGTAACATCAGTTAAACTGGTCAGAGTTTTGTTTGTTTGCGTTCCCTTGAAAAAGCCAGGTGCACCTGTATCAGCCACACGGCTATTTCAATGGCATATGTAGGAAACTGGAGAAGTGAATGATTCTCTGCAGTGGAGGTCATGGATCTGCTTGTGCACTGGGAAAACGTGCAAGATAAATACAGCATAAATAATAATAAAACATTTTGAACTAACAATGCGTCCGACCACAACTCATTTTAAGAACAACACACCCTCGGGCGCACCGATGACACCGGGGCATTCGATACTGACACAATGTTGGCACTGGGTGTGAAAACGACAGCTGCATCGATTGGAAACCAGCAACGACACCTGTGCTGTGCTGTGCGCCACACTTTGCCGAGTGCAGAGCCTCACATTTGAACGGACTCTTATATTTATTTGTCCACACTTGCCTCATTTTTTCAGACAACCTTGATCTGTCTACTTGAGGTAACCCATGAGGAGGACGTTAAAACTGCCGGATAAAACCGGTTTGTGGGCCGCAATCGGCCCAAGGGCCATATGTTGCCCATGTGTGTGACATAGAGTATGTGTGAATTCTGCGTGTGTTAGCAGAAGCAGCAGCAGCAGCAGCAGCAGCGTCTGTATCCGTGTGTCTGGACATGGAGACAGTCAAGGCTTCCAAGTTGACAGACTGGTAGTAGTAAGCAGAGAATACATTAACATTAGCACTGATTAGTCAACTGCTCTTGGGGGGTCATGAAGGGTGATCAAACGAAGGCTTTGGCTGTGTCTCTCTCTCTCTCTCACGTCTACCTATCTGTGAAGTTCAACCATTTATCTTCACAGCTGTCTGTCTGTCTGTCTGTCTGTCTGTCTGTCTGTCTGTCTGTCTGTCTGTCTGTCTGTCGGAGCAAAAAAACTATTGTCACGAGAACATGGTCATTCCCTTGAGCTAAACACAGGTGATCATTGAACCGTCACACTACTTAAAAAGAACAAACACTTAAACACATTCAAATTCAAAATGATTATATAATCACAGGGGATTCACACATGATGCATGTATGTATTGATTCCAGCTGTGCTTTTTGTCCTTTAACTAGAGCTTGTGACGGCCACACACACTCTTACTGACACCACTAGAGACGTGCATTGAAGATGACTTCAAAGCGTCATCGTGACAGTATCATGAAAGACACATCACAGGGACACCATAAAATCCTTAATGATCACACCTCAGGCATACCACAACATTTCTTATTTTTCTAAACCAGCCCCCCCCATGTCTCTCTATTTCTCAAACACACACACACACGCACACAAAATTACATGTATATAGTGTACATGCACATTAATACGCACTCCTTTTCATTGGATTCTTGAGCTGCATGGGAGACAGATGGTTACCATAGCAACTATCTTTGCATGCAGCCAGGAATGTGTTTCTGTGCAAGCGCATCTGTTTCTCCCCTGGCCGTCCACAGATCTGCCCTCGCGCACAGAGAGACGGGAGAGCGAGGCATGTGTGCTGCATGCAGGAGACTGGACAGCACAGGAGAGGGTGTTAAATATGCCTGGACTGCAGGTAAGATAACACACACCATGTGGCCGCTCCTATTTCACTCAGAGAATTCTCTCCAGGCCACAGAGGAGCTATTATGCTGGCTCAAGGTGAAGAAAACTCAAAGAAACAATGGATGTACAAATAGAGATGTACGTACTACAAAAACATAATTACAAACCAGGGAGTGGATCAAGAGGGTTCCCAGGAATGACACATTCCTCATGAGCACAGTGCAGCAACTGTAGATGTTTCAATGCGAAGAAGTGAGGATACCAGACTTTAGGACTGTTTACATCGTAATAAACCTTTTGGACACTTTCATAACTCAGTGAGCAATGCTGCATTGTGATTTGATGTGCTCTGCATTTCATTTCCTAGAACAACCAAAAAACACAGCTTTGTATCTTGTTATTTCACGCACACAGAGTTTTTAATATTGCATTTTTCAGTAGATGAAGTGTGTAATGATTTATGGATTTGGATGAGACTGAGGCAGTAACTAAGGTCCATTTCCGTCATGGTTGTGAGGTTTTTCTTACATTTTGTATTTTCGCATGTATTATTTCTAAAACAAATCTCTCGTATTCATAGACTTGTGAAGAATCGTATCCTTTCTGCTCTGCTTGTAGGTTCATGGTCCATCTGCTTCGTTATATACAGCAGATACCTGATCTATAAATCACATGTCCAAACCAAAGGAGAGAAATAATGGTTCACCTTTTCTGGTTTTCATGATGATTCTGTAGAGCCACTCAAATCACACTTTAAACAGCATGCAAACATACCTATACCTACCTATAAATATCACTCCACGTTTCTCAAATCATTCATTCAGTACCGGTAACGACACACCGTCTACTCATAGTATTTAAGCTACAGTTACAAGATTGTTTTACTTCCTCATTTCCATTTCCAGCTGCCAGGTTCTGTCAACGCCTGTCTGGACAGGCCGAGAGGAAAAAGAACATTTCCATTTTGCCCAAAACCTTTTTTTTCTCCTTTCTCCTCATTTAAAAAACAACAACCCAAAAACGACTTATAATACTATAACCTGCAATACTACCAAATACTTCAGATCTATTCATCCGCTTTCATACATTCCACTCTCATGAAACAGAAGTGTTCTTTTGTTAGACAGGAAAGGAAAACTTTAACGACTTTAACAGTATATTGTTATTGTGATAATAGCTTGCACGTATGGTGGTACAAGTACCTCGTCTGGGTATGGACTGTAAGAAAGTTGAGCTCCGACATCGTTACAAAAGCTTTCACTCTGTAATGTAAAGGGAATAGCTGAGGGTGAGGTTTATGAGCTGGCTCACAGATTATTCACAAACCATATTTATGACCCCACAAATTTCTTTGTGGGCCATAACAATCAGCTGATACCTGACTTACTTCCAGGCAGCAGAGAGTCAGCTGTGGAGTGTCGACTGGCAATGAGATGAGATATTAAAGTCAGTGCGCTGCTGCCGTTTGTGCCAGAGAATCCTTGTTAAGAGCTAAGATGTCCATCTGTCCGACTGGGGAGGGGGGGGGTGCGCAAGTCATCAACCCCCGAAAACTCATCTCAGCTCTCCTGGCTCCGTTCCACCTTTTTGGTTGTTATTACGCAGACAGTGAATCCCTGTTTGTCAGCAACAGTTTCCCTGCCTCAATGGCAGCCGAGATTACCACTTCAACCCTGAAATGTCACATCTGCAGTGGCTCATAGCAGCTCATCACAGCTCATCGATTATTCCAAAGTCTGCTTCGCGGGACTTATGCAAAATAAAGAGTTGACAGTTTTTCCCCGTCCGTGATCTTCAACATAAAGTAAAAGGTTAAACCCTAATGTGCTACATACTCATACAGACGTATTAAATGTGATAAAATGTTACTCGAACACATATCTATAGACGGATCACCTACTTAGCAATCGCACTGAGCAGAGACTCAGCAGTACAGGCTGACAGATGGAGGGAGCTGGTATCACTCCGTCAACCATATCCCTTCTAAATTACAACAGTTTAAGCCCTGAGATTCCATCAGTATGTCCCCCATGTCTCAATCCAACTCTGGGACGCCGCGGCTTTGTTCTACTCGGCTGACAAGTCCGCACCGCCACCAGAGATGCAGCCATCGGGCCAGGTCCGGAAGCTTCAAATGCATTTCTCAGTAGCAACAGGAAGAGGAGAGGCACGATGAGAAAGCAGATATACTAGAACCAAAATCTCTGCAGAGCACTATCCTCGAGTGACCCGCATTACTGTCCTCGCCGTGCCAGGAGGGGAGGGATGGGAGGTTTGACGGGGGGGACAGATAAGGGGGGGGGTTTGTTAAATCTGGACTGTCCACAGGATTACTGAGCAACCGCCCACTGTGAATAGAACAGCAGTGCCACCTAAACAAACTCTGCCTCCGAGAAGCAGCACACAGCGAGAGCCCAGCGAGAGAGAATTACACAGAGAAAGAGCGAGGAGGACATGAGGATGGACACAGTGGGCTCCGGCAAAGCTATTTCATTAATGACCTCAGTGTTTTCGTGTTTACAGCAGTGGACACAATTACCAGCAAGTTTTCAAATTTTCCTAATCGCTCACTGTGTGTGTCTCTCTCTCTCTCTGCCGAAATTACCGACAGGACCGCACCATGCATAAAGTAACAACGAAATGAGGGACGAGCTGGCCAAAAAAACTTACCAGGGCAGTATGTGTCCAGGTCTGGATTCTTGGCAGTGGTGGAGGTGTGTTTAGGGGAGCCAAGCTCTGATTGTGGAATGCGAGGGCTCTCCACAAACTTTGCTTTCCGCAGAGGGGCTGGGAGCAGAAAGCACACACAAACATAGAGAAGGAGACAACACACACACACACACACACACACACATACACACACAAAGAGAAAGACATGCACACACAGAACAGGGGTATGGAAGAAGACAAGAAAGACAGGAGTGACAGGGACAGGACAAGACAGAGAGGGAGGAAGACAGAGAGCTCATGAACTTGAAGCAGCACATTTATAAAATGAAAACAACCAGAAGGCTCTTTTAAATAGTTTCTATTTGCTTTGGTATGAGTAAACAAGCAAAACTGGCAAATGCTACCGGGCAATAAGGCAAATCACTACACTGGCCAAACCTCAAAGCACCGCTGAAAGGGAATCTATCACCATATTTCCTCCATGCATTTCACTCACAAAGTAGAAAATCAGATGCACCTTTGAAACTGAAAAGATTGAGTGCAAAAAAAAAAGGAGAAAGAATAAAGTTGTTTTTCTGTTTGTCCAATGTCATAACCACACCGAGGCTGCTAATAAGATCCATTTTGGGAATGTCCTCACGCCTGACTCGGGCACAAAGTCTGGGACATCGACTGACTCGCCTCAACAAGAAGTTCACAGTGAGGGTGACAGAGAGAGTGTGTTGAAAGCCGTGGGTGGCAGCTGTGACACAATCTTTTCCCGGGTTTTTGGGGAATGACATGGGGCTTCAGAGGATTGTTACCCAGACAAACTGACAGCATCATGAACGTATGGAAGGTCCATGAAGCATAGGATGGACATGCGCTGAGGTTTGACCAATAATGTACACACAGAGAGAACCCATCCACCTAGTGTAATCAGCAGAAGACCTACAACCCATACTGTCCTTGCCATGCTTACCTACACTGAATATTGCGTAATACAGCAGAGGAATATTGACATATTTGAATACAGGACTATTCTTTATCCACTAATATCATCTAAATTATGTGTAATTTATTTTATTTCTTTTCTTTGCTCTGTTGGATAAACAAGCCATGGCTAGGCGTAATTGGCTTTTTAAAACAGATTCCAACCGTACCGTATGGTGCAAAAGTTGTCCCATTCTTATTATGGGTTAAGTGCACACGTACAAAGCTATCTAATGTAACAGTTGCTTTGTCAAAGGCATATTTGCCAGGTTGTACAACAGAACACGTCTTTGCCAAGGACACCGCTTCACTTCACACGAGTCGACCATCTGTGCAGCTGTCCATGCAGGTGCATATTACCGACTAAATAATGAGCCTGGAAATAACAGTGAAATACGGCACCGCGGACTTCAGACCAAGTTTTTGTTGGTAGAAATCATAACCACTTTCCTCTGCCTCGAGACACCGATGTGCCAACAATGCACCCCGACACACCTACATCTAACATGGACACACCTGATTCTAACATGGACACACCCACATCTAACATGAACACTGAACACTGACACTTCAGGTGCTGGACGGGCAAAAGACAACAGTGTCGGGGTATGAGACAGCACAAAGAGTCTACAAGTCTTTGTTGTGTAAAACCACAGAGAGTCTTGCATCTGTAGTGCGTACCTGATGCATTTCTGATGCATCGACAACAGAAAACAACGACGGTGACACCAAGCACATGCGCGCCGTCGGTGCAGGGCGAACGCGACAGCGCTCAGTGCATGTGTGTAGACGAAAGGCCGCATGGATTCATATTCCACCATTCTAATTCATGTCACAGAGTGTCCAAAAAAATCTGTCTGCCACGTTAATGTCCTCTGATTTGCTGCTAAGTGATCTGATGTTTGGCGTGCGATCGGTGAACGTCTGCACCAAATGACACGGTAAAACATCTATTAGTTACAGAGATTTCTCAGTGGAAAATGGTAAACGGACCAAAGTGGCAGCGTCCTCCCTGAGGACATACCAACAGGCAGAGGTATTTCATGGCGTGGCACTGTTGGAATGTTTCTTTGTTCACTCATTTGAATTACTTTGTTAAGATCAGCTACTTCATCCAAATCAACACCAACAACTTCTTCCTTGAGCCATGTTCCAACTTTCTACATAATCACTGAAATCTGTTGTCAAGATTCGACATTGTCTGCTCACACATACACGCAGTCAAACAAACATGACAAAATCTCCTTGGCAGAGGAGGAGAGGAGGAGGAGGAGGAGGAGGAGGAGGAGGGATGACTCCCGTCAGTGCTGTGTCTGTACATGTGAAGTGGATACGTTCACTTGTCACATGCACGGTGTTAATACTCCACGTGTGTGCTGTCTGGAGGAGACTCTGGTAATTGACCACTATTAGGAAGTGAGCCAGCACAGATGCCACGGTGAGAAACCGCAAGTGACAGCCAGGTGGAGGAAGTGACCAGAGTCATCCACGACTGGATCCACTGCAGTGACAGAATCTCCAGAGAGATGCATCCTTGACATGTTCTGACATTTTCATTACTGCTAGTAAATCCTATAATTTGCATTCGGACTAACACTGGACTTTGAACTGAAATGGTACCAAATCTAATTTCTCAAAGTCAGACTAATACACTCACATAATGTGTTTGTAAACTGGATTATTAGACGTATACATTCAGTTGGAGCATCATCAAACTCTGGCATTCTGAGCATGTACCACAGTTCTCACCTCCCACAATAAACCCTGAAATAATAGGAGCTGATAGACAGAAGAATCAGAAAGGGGCCATGTCGCCCACACCTTCATTCAATAACTCAATAACTCCCCAATTGTGCTTGTATACCAGGACAAGGGCAGTAGTCCAGTTGACTTTGTCGTGCATGGAAATGCACTGACCGAATAGGGAGCTGTATTTATCTGAAACAGATGGACATCCTTTGCTCTGATATCAATAAGCTGCTCTTGCACCTGCACTGACACGCTTGCAACAGCTGAGAGTGTGAAGGACCGAGCCGTCGCACGACAATGTGTCTACAAAAGAGCACCAACAAAAGGCTCCCTCATATTATATACTGTACCGTAAACATCAATACACTAGATTTCCAATGCAGTCTAAAATGTTTTCTCCTCTATAATATAGATTTTTGGATAGACGTCGGTGGAGGGGAGAAAACCGCTTCTTTTGTATTTGCCACCCCGATCTCCCCTTTATAAAATGGTGAAGTGACAATGTCTGTTGGAGTAAATCCTCTGCTATAGCACAGGCTGCAGCCGACTAAATCCCAGGGACTTGTCCCCCTGCAGTTCTGTTGTCAGCGAGTGCCAGGCAGAGGATGGGTGACAGTGTGATGGATGGCAGCAGGCAAATCCACTCCTCTAATGAGCTTATGAATAAATATATCTAGTCCGGGTGTGTAGATGCACGTGGCCATGAAATAGATATTTGTTACATTGCACTGGGTGTGAGGTGTGTGTGCGTGTGTAAACATGAATATGCATGTGATGTGGCATGTACAAGTGTACATGTGAGATTAGAGTGGGAGAGGGAATGCAAAGAGAGACAGAGACTGGTGACAATAAATATGCTCAAAGATGAGGGGAAATTTTAAAAAGCTGATCTCTACTCCCAAGATTATCAAGCATGCGGGGCCTCCTCCTGTTGGTGGAATTATCAACAAACAAGAAAGTCAATAATGCAATTCAAATTCACAGGGCGTTGTGCATATAAAGTGTCTTTTTCATCATGAAAATTCCCATCAGACACGACAGGATTTGAATATGTACTGGAGACTCTTATATGTAATGCACATTTTCTCATTTCTCGCTGCAGATAAGTGAAGGATAAGAAGAAAAAAAAAAACTGTCTGTACTGTCTCTGTTACGCACTACCTCAGGCACATACTCAGACAAAGGCGTAGGTACACGAATTAACATACACGCACATAAAGAACAATAATGTGGGTGAAGACACACGTTGCCCAGCTGTCTGCAACCCAAGCAGACCAAAACCAAACACGCGGCCCCGGTAGCTATGGCAACAGCGGAGCACAGGGAGGGAGAAGACGAGACGTGTCCACTTTTCACTAAGATAGCGGGAGCACGCGGGGAGAGGGTGATTCCACCAGCGTTAAAAGCCACAAGGTCCCAACACATTTGCTCAAATATAATCAAACAACTTCTTCGTATTCACAGCTCTCTGCTGCTTCGGGGGACCAGGTCCTCACCTTGTCTTGTCAATTCAAGAAATTCACCTTAAAAAAAAAGTTGAAAAAGAGCTGAAGCAGTTTGTTTGCAAATTCCTTGACAAACTCAAGGACAGTGTAGATTGCAGTATGATTGCAGTACTTATGAGTTCCTGCAATTAAGATATTTGGTTTAATCACTATCTCAATGCTTGAAGGGATATTTTTTAAAGAGGATATGAACAAGTGAAAATGTTTTACTTTCATTGAATATTTTACAATTTGGTCACAAAAATCTATCTATCTAAGGTTTGGATAAGGGTTTAGAAAAAACGTTTTATTTATCTCCAGATACATCTTAAATGTATAATTCTGATTATAATATTTAAAATATGAATGCCCTTTTCAGAATAGTATTGTATGATATGAAATTGTAATTCCTTTGAACGTCTATTTGATCATCACACAGTGATTTTAGATGAATTCATTCATTTTGATGACCATGAACCAGAGGCTTGAGCCCAGCATGCACACATGTATCCGAGTCTGAGGATTCTTGCACTCGTCTTGTTGACTCTTCAAAACAAAACAATGCAGACCAGATCTTGCTGTGCAACACACAATGAGCTGCACACTCCCGACCTCCCAACAGAGGAGGCCGACAGTCAGCAGCAAGTGAAAGTCCATTAGCCGTATAAGCTGCCTCTCCCTCTTTTGTGAATGCATGTGAGTGTCTGTGTGGGAGTGTGTAGCTATCATTACAGCCTTGGGAGGATTAGCCAGGCGAGGTGAGGCACAGGCAGAATTTTCACGAGGATGGAGGGAGGTGCTGAGGTTCTAAGAATGCTCATTAGATGAGCTCTCGCCAGCCCAAAAAGCTGTTAATTCAGCGTTTTACTTAACCTTATTGAGCTTGGATTAAACCAGTAGCTCACAAGTGATATTGAAGCTGAAGCAACAAACGAGCAGGTTAATCTGGAGGACCCAAATATGCAAGAGAAGATTCTGTAGCAGACATCCTGAGCTGTTTATCCCCCCGAAGAATCCACAAAAAAAAACAGAGATTGTTCACAAAGCATCTGTTGCACCACCTACCACCACACACATCTTCTATCATAGCTCGTAGCAGTTCGACACACTGGATGGCAACAGAGCAGGCAGAGAGCAGATAATTGCTAGCACTGGGAATATTGAATTATACCGGCCCTAAAAAGCCTTGGTGTCTCTCTCCAAAAAAGTCTTGACCAGAGGAGAAGAAAAACAAGGGTCTGCAGTGGAGATGTGTTAAAATTAGAGGTGAAAATGGAGTATAAATGGGCCTTATGCCTTGCACCAGTAACCCAGTAAAGATTCTTTTGTTATTTAGTTATTTAAGGAGTGTCGAGTGCTGCGAGTCAGTTTTAGAAATGGTGAGAGAAGACACAGGAGGAGGGCCGGAGTTAGAGGATGCTCCAGCAGCATCATTTTGTTCTCCTGTGTGGGAGCATTTCAGATGTCGTGTTTCCTATGATGACAGCATCTGTGCAAGGACATTTTTTTATTGACAAGAAAACCTATTCTTAGTTTGACAGAACAGATTTATAGTTTATATTCTTACCTAGAAGGCAAACAGCTGTTAACCTTTTTTTTTTGCAGCAATGTCTCCCCTCTTGCTTGAAAAAAATAATAATCTCACATTACTTTGATTTAAGATAGTGATGTGCCTAATCCATCTGCCCCAATCTTTCAGTTTGATTGCATGACATGTCATGCCATAGATCTGATGCTGATGTATGGTTTAAAAATAGATATGAACTGAACCGTGGATACAAAATATAGAATTGAATAGTACATAGATTTGTACTGGACAGGGAAGCAACATAAGGAACTTCAGCTAAGGTTAGCCTCTCCCCCTTCCTCTCTTTCACTTTCTTGGTGGATATTTAAAATTTTAACAGTCTATTATTGTTGCCTTGTTGTCTCCGCTCATCATGTGACAATTCTCCACTGCTGCGCTAAGGCAGACACACTTTCACTTTGAGTCTCAGCCTGTTGCTGATGTGTGAAAATTAACCAACTAGGTTCAAAGTTTTTTTTTTGTTTTGTTTTTTTTAATTAAAACACTTAGTGGGGAAGTTATGTATGTGGAAGAGCATTTACATGAACACAGTGTTCCACACTCTCAGACTACAGTATCTCTTTTATAATGCTAAATGTCACTTGCATATATTTACATGTACACTTCTTTAACTTTCTGTGCTCCATCACTGACACTGAGAAATGACACTGACCATTTCACACACACTTTCTCATCAGGAGATGCTAAGGACCTGAGGATGTCAGCCAGCTATAACCTTAAACAAAGCACCACTTCAGTGACAGTGAAAGTAGCATAATTGCCAAGCACACCACTTCATACAGTGGCCTTAAAATAGCCTTGGGCTGTCTTGACCTCTGTCTCAATTGGAGTTCAGGCCTGAGTGGAGATATTTATAACTTCCAGGGTACACGTACTTAAAAAATCATTGAGAAAACCAGGATGTGCTGAATTTCAGTGAGAACACTCAAAATAAGACCATAAATAAAGAAAGTATCTGATGAAGATGTCAAGATAACCTTCTACTATATCATTTAGCAGGACATAAAATGTTATTTAAAAAAAAAAACAAAGAAAAAATGCTGTTGTGTCATCCCACTGACATACAGCCACTCAAACTCGGAGCTGTGATCCAGACAAAATGCCTTATAGCGCGGTTCAGCACCCAGAAATGACTGAGCAAATAAGTTAACAGCAGACAGACAAGTGGTGAATGTTAATACAGAGACTGGTGTCGCTGTGCAGTCGTCCGTACGAGTTTGGATACGCATGGACACACATACACACATTATGACACACTTCTTTTGCCCCTCTTTCTCTTGTGTATGTGTGTGACAGGAAAAGTGTTTACTCAGCTCTCCTCCATCAACATTCTCAGAAAGCAGTGAGATGGTATATGTAATGCACTCCTCTGGTTTGTAAGCAAATCATAACATCGCTATTAATAGACCACTGCGGGTTTCTCTATTTTAACCCGTTTTCCAGAAGGTACCACTTTAGCATCCAGGTAAAAAGCAAATAGGAGCAACAGCCACACGAAACGGTTAGTAATATAGAAATAAATTAATTTGTTAAGCATGAAAAGATTTTTTCCTTTGCTGTACTTAAACTCAAATAAAAAATAATAATAACAAAAAAACCTGAGAATTAATTAGTAAACACTGTTGTATTCAAGGTTAAAACCAAAAGAAGAAAATATGAATGCCCTGAAAATGCCCTGCTACCTGAACTGAAAAATGCTGAGCGATATTTGGATTCTAAGATGAAGAGGAAGCTAGTTAATTAACAAAATGCAGACACTTCCATGGTATTTAAAAAGAAGAAGTCAGTGAAGGAATGATAATCTTCATTAACAGGAGGTAGGAAGTTATAAGAAACTAGTACAGCCATCACAGGATCATATAAAGTGGGATAAGCATGCTCCTATTGCTATTTCATTTTTAAACATTAACTTGAAACTAAGATTCAGCTCAGAGTCTGAAATCACACACTAAATTCTTTTATTGAAGTGCAGCTCTTTTAATTTTGAATTCTTTTAATGGAGTCCAATGACAGTGCTTGACTGAAATATTAAATTCACAGTGATGATGTTCCCAAGAAAAATGACAGAGGGCCAAGAAGAGTTCCTTGCGGTACACCATTGTCAATATTACAAAAGGTATGTTAAGTAAGGGTGTAACTGTACAATGTGTTGTTTCGTTCATGACAGGATGTTCCGTACGTGAAGCTCTGTATCATGAACCTTTTTTTTTATTATTTTATCATAATCCACACCACAAACCGAGCCAAACATCCATTTGCCATATGCTGTATGGGCTTTCTTTATAAGGTTAAGGGAAAATGACAGATGTGACTGCTGAGGTGTCTTAGCAGATGCATTTCTTTAACAGAGCTTAATCTGAGGGGGATCAAGAATACAGGAGAGTGACATCATCTTGCCAATGGCAGCACTGACTGCATTTTCTGTCTTCGTAACACAACACAGTCATTCTAGATCCTGGGGAGTCGTTACAGATGTAGCACTGTTTTCAGACAAATAGCTGAGAATCTATTGAGACATGCTGCTTAACTGTACGGTGAAGATGCTGAATCACACAAAGTGTTCAGAGTGGTGAAAAAATTCAATCAGCCATTCTGCCACTAAAGGGGAAATATAGCCAATAATCCACTGGTAAGCACAAAAACTACCACAATAATCATTCCAGGTATGAAATATCAGTCCAACCAGTTTCCTCTTATACACTGAGGACAGCATTTTTGAATAGTCTTGTTATTTCTTTTTCAGAACTTGTGCTTGAGCTGTTTGTCTGACACAGGCCCAAGGGACTGCAGAGGAGGGATCAAATAATTCCATGAATCAATATCACTCTGAACCAATGCAGATGGTATACAAGTTTTATTTGGCTGATTCACAGTAATGGGCGGCTAAGGACCCTGTGATTGTTTTGTGAATAAATATGAAACCGTGGGCACTGAAATGCAAAGTTAACCATGAAAAAAAAACTCATGTCACCAGGTGTATTTGTATTACATGTATGGATGTGGTTGTGCTAGTGAAGACCTGTCCTAACTTATAGCTACATTTTCAGGCAAAACTATTTATTTTCCTAAAATGTCCACAAAGACAAGAGCGAAGCAACGTCGACCTCCTTGTTTTACGATGGCAAGTTCTAAAGATCATCCACAACCACAGTGCATGACCAGGTTTAAAAAAAATAACAATAATAATAATAAAAACGCCATGAGAGATCATGAAACAGGAAACAACCCCAGAACAATAAACTTGGCCATTTAGCCACAATGACATTTAAGTCCTTGATGTCATTGTCTGTACTTCCTCAATGACAGCTGACAAGCTAAACTCATCAAAACAGCCTCCAGGTGGTGATACTAAGTGTTGCAACCAAAACACGGCTGTGGGTGCCTCATCAAAAACCATTCACCTGCGTCCAGCAGTAGCAGCTGCTGATGAGGTACTTGTGTTTTGCAGGCAGATAGTGTTATTGAGACATTTTGTTCTGTTCATACAGCAGCTAGCAGTCCCACGGGGATAAAGGCACGGAGCCTGCAGCACTGGAAATGGAAGGAGGAACCACATCACAGCGTATGACAAGGTGATTCTGGTACATAACAAGCTGCTGCTGCTGCTGCTGCTGCTGTTGACTGCGTGGCGTGGGGAAGATATAAAAAAACTGTTTCCCATCAAGCCATTTATGCTACATACATAGCTGTGCTCATGGATAGGAAAAAAAAAAGTGAGACTCACAATAACAAGAACAAGCACCATTAGCCACCCACAGCCTGTACTTGGACACGCACACACACACCAAAGGATTCGACGCACACACACACACACTCAAAGACAATTGAATGCTCACCCACGCTGACGCATGAAACAGACCAGCTCGCCATGAAAAAAAAACAACCAAAAAAAAACCAAAAACACTTTGCACTCTGGTCGATTTACAGGTCCTCGAGCCTACATTGTCATTACAGTGCAGCCCTTTGACAAACGCATCATTTCATGGAGAGAAATTACTTTCCTGCACTCCTCCCATGAGCCTCATATCTGTACAAACGTCATTCAAAAGGGCTGACTGACGGCGCTGCTCCAGCTGTAAGGTCAAAGAGCAGACAGACCAGGTGGAGCAAAGTTGGGGGGGGGGGGGGGGGGGTTACAGTTTGCCAGACATAAATAGAGGAATGAAACGAGCGAAAGAGGGTGTGGCAGGGCTCACCATTCTCAAACCAGATCTTGCATTCCTGAAGGCTGGAGTACGGCACCAGCCCCCCTCCTTCCCCCTCCAGCGACACAAGCAGTCCTTCGTCTCTGAACGATGACCAGTTCATCAAAAAAGAAACGGACAAAGAAGAAACGGAAAAATTTGGGAAAACAAAAACACCTGCAACAGCGCAGGAGAGGACGAGCGCGGAGGAAACAGATGCTTCTCCCTCTTTCGGCTCCTCCTGCCTCCTTTCTGAGGAAATCTCCACAGGTTTCAGCGCTGATGCTGCCCGCTCAGTTCAGTCGCAGTAAATGATACAGAGCCAGGCAGATATGGCAGTGACAGGAGGAGCGAGAAAGGAAGGAGGAGGAGGATGGAGGGAGGGAGGGAGGGAGGAAAAGGGGAAGGAGGAAGGAAGAACGCAGCAGTCACTGTGTCACTGGGGAAAGAGGGGGACACAGAGGTGACACCTGTGATAGCAGCACACACTCAGGGCTGACTGGTGACCAAAACCTTTGCCACTAAGACTGGAAAAAAAAACAACAACAGAAAAAGAACAGAAGAAGAGAACAGAGAGCTTGTTCTGCGAGGAAACCGTGAACACAGATAGGAGTGAGCGCCTCGTTCGCCTCCGTGACTGCATTAGCGCTTAGCGTGTTACGTATAGATGCGAGAGGCACACTCTCTCTACAGGAACAGGAGCCCAGGTCTCCAACAGATGAATGGTGCAGTGCTGCTGTTGTCATGGCAACCGCAGAGCAAAAGGAGAGGGAGGAAAAGGGTGGGTATTGGGGGAGGAAAGAAAATAGCATAAAAAAAAAAGAGAAAAAGAAAGCAGGGAGGGAGGAATGGAGTTTTGCCGTTCACGGAAGGAGCTTTGGGGACACATCAGACCATAAGTGGGGAGAACAGAGAGCAGAGGTATTACTTGAGAAAAAAAATAAACCTACTCCATTTTCCCCTTGGGTTCAAGCGTTCGTCTGTCCTTGTTTTACCCTTGAAACTGTATTATTTGTACAGCTGCAGCCATGTTCTGTGGCTATTTAGGGGTTCAAACCCAGAGGGCTAAGAGTTTATTGTGTGCCTTTCTTTGCTTTTGTTGTGGTTCACATCCGCTGCTGCCTTCTGATTTTGTTCTATATTCATCTCCTTCAGTCACACTTATTTCCCCGGAGTGACATCTACAACCCACCCCCCTGTGAATGTTACCAACAAGCCTCAAAGATGTTACAGTCACATTTGAAAGTTTCCAAGTGTCTGACGTTACCTGTTACTCTAAAGTCTGTACCATAAAACCCCGCAATTTCTTTGTCAAACAATGTTTGCGTCATATTTATTTGTAGTTGGACAAAAAAAAAAGAAAAAGACAAATTGACATCCACAGTGGTATGATACAAATGGAGTGCACTGTAGACTCGTCACATGAAATAACAAGTGGGGGTGGTTGATCACATGCTTGGCTTTGACTGTAACACTATAATCACTAAAATAGGAACAGATACACTTGCTCCAGGAGGTTGCATAAGTGCATGAGAAAACATTTTGACAGCTTTTTTTCCCCCTTTGGAAATGAGGAGCTCAGTAATCCAGAAACACTGAGTTTGAAACTGAAATGTAGATATTGTTAAGTTGTAGCCGTATGTAATCGTACTATTGCAATACAGAGGTTTGATGATCAATAAATCAACTATTCCCTATATTTCCCACTGCCGTCATTTCAGTAATCCAAAATATCAATAGCTTTTATTTTATTATTATAATAGCGACTAAAAATTTGACTATTTGGACGATTTGGACTTTATGTTGTGGGAACTTTTTGTTGTTTCTGAGTCATTTCCTTTACATTCATTATATACCACATACAGTATATATAGTTTTCAAAAGTATTGTCTGTGACCTTTACACCTACAAAATCAATGTTATCTTTCTAACATTATAATCATTGATTTCTTTGTTGTTGTTGGGTTTTTTTATTACTTCTCTCTAAATTAAAAACATTTTTTTAATAAATCTATCTTTGTAGTTTATCTGATTTATGCAATTACAATCTAACTAAACGTCTGCAGTTTCACTAATAAGCAACATTTACTGAAAAACAACTATCAAATCACATATATTTCATTTGTAAAGCGCCAAATACCAACATGCAACATCTCAAGCCACTTGTACATTCTTCTGTGAGTGTAGATGTGTCACAAAGGCATAAACATAATTAAATAAATAACACTCAAAGGGAGACACTCTTTTTTTTTTATTATATCAAGTGCTCTTAAAGCAAAAGTCTGACATTTTTAAAAAAAACATGCTTCTTTTGCTAAGTGGCAGAGAATTACAAGAGATTGCCAAGCTAAGAAATTCTGTTTCTAAGTTGTAATATATATTTATTGTTTATGTTTGGGGGTTTTTAACTTTAAAGTGGCCACAGTTGGATTGTGGGACTAACGGAGCCGTTTAACGCTAAACTAAGAGATTTTTTCATATAAGAACTGTTCCTGAATGACTCATCTGACTGCACACTTTATTTTCCTTTATGTCCACACAACAACGCTGCATTAAAAGTGACCTACTTCTTTCATGTCGGCAGACGCAACAGATGTGGGATACAAAGAGCCCTCATTCACCCGAGTGACTTCACGCTCACATGAAAGACCTGATGTTTACATATCATGAAGAGTATTAAAGATTTGTGATTACGTCCCATCACGAAATCAATTGGATTAAATACGACAAGAATTTAATCTGCGTGGTGATTGAATGCTCCTCCCTGAGGGCATCGCACTTTTCTCTCTGCACTTAACCGTCACTCTTTATTCTTCACCTGTGACAGTGGAGCTGAAAATGTCACATTTCCCTGCGGCGGAAACAAATGATTCGGAGGTTTCCGCGGGGGGCTGGGACAGTTGAGGCAAGAAAATAACGGCAATAATTGAAGAGCAATTTTCTCCGGGCGCTTATACGGTGGGTAAGGAGGCGTCCCAAATGTCATCTGAAATATTCACAGAGGACGCCAGATGCCACATGAATGCAGGAGGCATTGAGAGGGAAAGATTGAGACGTTCAAAATGTCATTTCGCCTTTCCAAAACGCACGGGGAGGGAGGGCAAAACATCATAAAGTGCTGACAACGTGGTGCACTGCAGGTTTGGTTTCTTAGATGACATCACGATAACAAGAACACGTCTGTTACATTATATCAAACAAGCAGTAGGGACGCACTGTTGTATATTATGTATATATGACATAATATTATACATAGTATATGATAACACTATTATAAATGAGCTGGCTTGCAGGACTATTAAACATGTATTTGTTAACTTATATTAACTCTGTTACACTACCAGATAAAGATTGTTTCTCAATAATGCATGAAAATAAATGAATATACTGTATATATAACTGTATGTATAATATACAATGTACTGAAAAAACTATTAAGTAGTGTACTTAATGAGCTCCTAAACATTAAAACATTGCATTATGCTTACACTTTGACGCAATATATGTTGTATAACAAAGTAATTAGAATTTAGAGATTCAATTCCACTTTTTCTTTGTAAAGCTTTAAAGATTTTTACTTGGATTACTTTGGCTACATCTGCATTACAGTTATTCATTAATTTCTTATTGTAATATACGTAATATGCCGTATATGTAAATATACGGCTCAAAATATGCCTCAATCATTTACATCAATGTGAAATAATCAGTGTTAAGACACAATTTCCTTTCGATCAGCTAATTATTACTAACTCTAGAAGCGATTTCCTGATGACTAATGGTATCCCCAAAAGAATAACTTTAGAATAAAAATAATTTCAGGTAATAGCTCAACAGGTAATCCCATTGACTCCATTTGGATAGACAATCAGACAATAACAATAACAACAAAAAAAGGAAAATCATTTGCATAAATGCAGCGTCCATTATGAGAGGCTACTTTAACAGCGCTCCGCTGCTTTAATGTGGGTCCTTTAAGACCACCCACACAATGAGCTGGAAACCTGACCAAGCAGTTCTGCTCACTGCGCCTTGTGCCTGACCATCCACACTGCTAATGATCACTTTTATACCTTCATCATGTCCATTTAGAAGTTAGCCCACTGTAGCACATTAAGATCTTAAAGCACCAGTGAGACAACGGTTTTTAGATCTTCTCATATTACATAAGAACTTTTTTTTTTTCCTCTCTCTCAGATTTTGGGGGCCAGATGCAATTTTCCACCTTTATGTGGCGATCCATGGGGAGGCAGTAATCGTATTGATTGCTGCCATTAATTAAGCGAACCAGTGTAATCTGAAGAGAGATGTTGAAATCATTTTGTTTAAATGTTTCAGAGTGGAACAGGGCCAATCAATCAAGCGGGGGAGACGGCTCTAGTGTGCCCGGCACTTGAGGGAGGCGTTTATTAAAGAAACAAATAAGCAATCAAAGTGATTACAACTCATAATAATCATCAGCTTCTGAGATATCATTGTGAGAGCGAGCAATCGTTGGCTCTCATGTACACTTGCCTCAGACAACATCGAGGAGCTAAAAATATATTGGGCAAATGTGGCAGCCAGTATGAATATATTTAAAAATTAACCCTACGAAGTACATTTAGTTTACGCACTGGACTTAAACTTTATTAGTGTTTCCGTCTCACACTTCTACTCAACAAATCATAGAGAAATACTTTAACTTTTTACGTCTCCAGGATTTATCACACACTTACCACTGTGAGGATATATTATCCTGTTGCTGACCAAACGAGTCAACAACATACTTTGCAGAACAATCAGTGTATTTCAGTACAAACTGTGTATTTGTTAGCTCTTTAATTGCAGTGCAGTTGCACTAATTTGCAATTTAAAGTTTATCCGATTCTAAAGACAGTATGCCTTATAAGTTATATGTATCTGGCTGATTTAATCAAACGTTATTAAAAAAAATTATTTTATTTTATTTTATTTTATAAGAAATAACAGTGAGTTATTGGACTGGTAAAAGAAATGAAGTGGCAACATCTCAACTAACAACAACACAATACAAGGTAGCATCACAGCAATTACACTCATAGACATTAGGTCTATTATAGTAATCTCTTAAATGCAGTAATTGCTATAATTGTATAATTGTTATAATGTAATACTATTACAATGTGGCATGGTTAAGATGGATGGCTAGATAGATAGTATCTTTATTAATACAGGTCTTTCTCCCAAAATGACCCAAATACAGTAACTTGGTACAAGATTTCTTTGTATATACTGTATCAATATTGCATTGGTCAGTGCCACTTGTGTGCAAATTATATTATATTATATTATTTTGAGTAAATATACTGTGTGTTGTTGATCCGAGAGAGGCTTGGCTACATGTGGATGGAAATGTAACCTTGATGTGGAAATAAATGTGCAAACCCTTTACCTTGACTCTTCCTTGCCTTGGTGATTGAGGATTTGAAACAGTATGACTTTGCAATTAAGTTTACGTTTGCCTCTATTATATTACATGATATTATATTCTATAGCACACTGTGTGAGTCCAGCTTGTGTCACCAATGTGTTTCACATATGGACCCCTTGAGCCTCTGAAGCCCACATTGAAAGTCCTTACACGGATTAAATTCAAGGGATTCTCTAAATTGATCCGCACCGTCCTGGCGTTTTCATTCCATCAGAGCCATGAGGTTGAACATCTGAATCTTCCACCATCAGCACCACTTCGCATCCCTTAGGCCAACCAGAGCCCATACAGGAGGGAAAAGCGAGGGTGTGGTTGTCGGAGGCCACCAGGGGAGATCAAAGTGCTGCTGACTTTAGACCTGCTGCTGTTCGTGCTCTGATGCACAACTCCCTCTCCCTTTTTCTCCCACCTCTGCCATCTCTGGCATGCGAGCGGTTCAGGCCTCTGACACCAGCACACACACACACACACACACACAAACGCAGACAAGCTTGGTACTTTCAAGCTGTGCAGGAAGTGGTGCTGAGTTGAATTAATTAAAGGGTGAGAAAGCTGGGGCGGATGAGGCCTAACAATCTGGTGCTCGATGCCACTTGAGAGCAAGCACAGATCTTTTTGAGGACCTGAATGACAGAAAGCACCTCAAGGTACTTGTGCATGTCGTAGTCGCAGTTTAGCTAATATAAGCTGTGTGAAGTCATATTGACATGTGATCTGGAGAAAATTGCCTTCTCATATACAGCGTGTTAAGAGTTCACCTTTAAAGTGAAACAGATTTCAGTCCTGCGGGGCATCCATCTCAATAGCTGGAGGAAATCATACAGTTCCTTCACTATTACAAGAGATTACAACAGCTGGTGTTACAGACACATTAATCTAGCAGGATTTACATAGTGAAAGGCTAACTCCACCAAAATGATATCTTTTAACCCTTCACTAGGCAAAGAACTATATTTGGTAACCTCCGCAGAAATCTGAAACCACATTACCACTCTTAACCGCGAGATCTTGGAAGCACATGGTATCACCTGGGCAATCGGCAGAGATCCAGCCACGCCACAGAACATGGCATCGTGAAATCAGGCCAATCAGTGGAGGCCTGCGACCAAAATAAATAAGGTGTGTTGGAGCAATGAAACGTCTAAATCACACAGGACAGGGGTCCCCGAGGACTAAAATGTTCTAAAATGTTCTAAAGTAACTTTCCTTTCACATTATTTGCGTGTTTCTTGTATATTCATATCCATATATTTCACTGAGGGGCCCTGTAAAGGGTTAATGGCATGTACACAAACACTCAAGGAGAGTTAGGATGAGCATTTTAAATATGCAAAGGTAAATCAGACCAAGCTAAATTGCACGGAGCAGCACATAGCTGACACATGCTGCACATAAAAAAAGAAAAAAAATCTAAAAATACAAAGCAGCCTTCACAACCAGCGTCACCTGACTGACTTCAACATACCAATGTGTGCCGATACTGCAGAGACCTGTCCTTACATCAGCGGTGGAATAAGAATAGTACAAATAAGACATCTAGTCTTTGATAAAAAAAACAAAAACACAAATAGACATTTACAGGCTCATAAGCTGACGATCCAAAAATGAGTTTTCAATCACACAAGACATGAGTGGACGCAAAACCTTAGTTAAAAAGAAAAAATAGACTGTGCCAAAGGACAGATGGCTCCTCAAAGTACTGAGAGAAGCAGAGAGAAACAGTTACTTGGTCTTGTTTACTTGGTATTGTGTTTACTTGTGTTCCCCAACTACACAGTGACGTCAGTGAAGTGAGAAAAAAAAAAGAAGAGCTTTGCTGTGTTTCCTTTCTACAACCCACGGCTTGAATGACCCAGGACGGGAAAGACCATAAATGACTCTGCGTGATGTCAAAACCATGCTCCCCCTGGCATATGAAAAATGGTTAATGATCTGAGGTAGCTGAGAGGCTGGTGCACCCTAGTGGTGACTGCTTTAACGTCCTTAACACCCACTCCACTTCAGTGTGGAGGCTGTGCTGATATAAGGTGAAGCTGCAGTGTCAATATTTCATTCCTCTTTTTTTTAAATCCAGCACAGCAGTGAGCCGTGGCTGTCCGGCCTGTGCTGTGTAACAAACCGCAGCTTCCCCCATCACAACATGACACGCGGAGTCATAATCCAGTTAATGGGGGAGACAGAGGGGAAGCACTTTTCCACATTCTTTGAATGTCAGAGAATGAGTGTGGAGGGAAACGATTAGTGGTGGGAGATAAAGCGCAATAAAGGGAGGGAGAGGCAAACATGGCTAACAGTCCATCAGCTGTTCTTGGCACCCGTCACTTTGGTAGGACTTTGGTGATTACAAGAATTGGAAATAGCAATGTTTGCCACAGCTTGGCCCAGCTTCAGAATTATTGGGTGAGTAATACTGTCAGTGATTATTCCATATCAGCGAGCAATAGGGTGAGAAATCATACCACGCCTCTTCACTTTGTCACATAAATCTGATTTAACTCAAGGTGGGTGAATGTCTGTTGAGAAACACTGCCTGCAGTAGAACACTGAAGGGTTAAGGGAGGTCCAATGACTTCATGGGGAGGACAGGTACCTCATTTAAACCACAACCCTATGAGCAATAGCTTTACTTTCCAAAATGACGTCTGAAATGATGCACAAGACAGCCTTAAAAAACAATAAAGAGAAATAAAGAGAATCAAATGTCACTGCAGTGTCTTTACCTGTGAGCTTCTTCACAGGCTGCAGCCTGACACTGATGGTCTGGTGGGTGAGCAGCGGGGAGGAGGGCAGTGAGCGTGACACGCCCTCCATGATGCGAATGTGCTGCATGCCCTCGGTCATGGAGAGTGGGGGCACGGCGTAGTCTCCTTCAAAGGCACAGTCGCTGTCTATGCTGCCACCTGCAGGGTAGGAGGGAACACAATGTAGTACAAGAGGCTGGTTGCTCATCTCCTCTGAGCAGTGCATTAAACATTCTAATGCTGGTAAGATACAAAGACAAAGAGAAGTCTACATGTGTAGAACTTCTTAATTAAAAAAGAGTATATATTTGGATCTCTGATGCACTGTAATCTAAATGAATGGACATATGTTTAGTTTAACATATCTTATAAAAACCTGCAACATTTCCTGTCAACTCACTGAGTGTTTATTTTTTGAGGATACACTGCTCTTACAGTACATTTACCCCCCTCTCCCTGTAAAGAGGGATATGAGTATTCCGTGGGAACCTGATCCCTAGTTGCTGATGTCACTGCCACACCATTATTGAGTGCATTGGCGTGACTGGTGTGGCCTAGAAGAGAGAACAGCCCTGCAGGCAGGCAGCACGTGCTGCTTACATTCACGGTTATGAACTACAGACTGCCTGACCTCTGTCAGCTCGACAGTAACATCATACCCCAACATTTTACTACACTGTGTGAGGATTTTCTGACCATTCATTCTTACTAACAAAAAAAAATCACTTTGTCCATTTAAAAGCCACAAAAAGGAGGGACTTCACACACTCAGACGCACTGATGAACACACAGCCAGCTGCCTGTGAAACACAACATCCATTTTGTGAATCAGTTCTGGCTCAGAGTGCCTATTTCCCTGCAGACGGAGCTGTAAAACCAACTGGTCAAGTAATACTCTCACATCAGATAGCAGCCACCACAGCAAGACATGAAGCCATTATCAGACATTAGTCCATGACAATTCCCACAGGATAGGAATACATAGTGGTGCTGTAATGCAAATGCACATGTTTGGACAAACTTGCCCACAGCAGAGAAATTACACACACCCTCTGTGGCTCCAGCAGTCAGTCTATCACTGGAAAATGTCACTGCACAAGCACAAGCAACAGCCAGAGCGGTGCTTACACCAAACTCACATGGACATATTCCTCATAGGCAATGCAGAGTCTGGTGTGGGGGACCAAGTGGGGACCTATAATTGGTGCTGGTGGTCAAGATTCAAATTAATTTTAATGCATTCCAGTATGGGATTCTGCTTCTGTTCCAAAAATGTTCTTCTAAAGACGTATCGCTTCTCACTGGCTTTCAGTACTAGTTAGGTAAGACACCTTGTACATTTCATCCTCTGCTAATTGTTCTCTCCCTCTATTCTCCTGCTCCTGGTCTCTCTAACACCTCTTAGTTTTTCTCTCTTTCTCTCGTTCTCTCCTCTGTCCCCCATCTTTTCTTGTGCCCCTTTTTGCCATTTTGGTTTAATTGTGCAGACATAGTCTGTTCTAACTTGCCTATTTTACTGTTGTTTTGTTTTGTTTTGTTCTTTGCTGTGTCATTCCTGTGTGTTTGTGCACTGGCCTTTATTTGTTGCTTCATGTTCCCTCTTCCTCTTGTTTTCTCCCTTCCCTCCTATTTTAACATACTTGCTGTATTATGTTGATTTGTTGTCTCCCTGTCTTTCATCTCTCCTTGTTACTCTACTTCTATCCCCCCTTTTTGGCCCCCCCACCTCTCCTCTGTCCCCTATTTTCCTTTCAAACTAACCAGCTGAGGCATATGCTGAGCATCTTTGAGTTAAAATGTTTTTCTCTTCCCTGACACCTTGGGTTGGGCCTCTTCCTTTTCTTCCTTTTCTTTATAATATTTGATAAGGCTTGATTGGACTGTTAAGCACTTATTTTGTTTAAACAAATGTGCTGTATAAATGTATTTATCATTATTCTGAGGTAAAAAACATTAGTGACATTTCATAAAATATAATTGTCTTAAAACCAAAAGTGAGACCAAAAGTTAGTATAACTTCAACTATTACATTCAGGTGAATGTCTTTTTACAGCAGCCTCATTCGAGCTGGAGCAGAAAGTAAAAAGTGTGATTTTTGGGGCAAATATGTGAGGGTTGGAGAGGGAGGAAAAAACGCACTCCACTAAATTCCAGAGAACAAAAGAGTCAAGAGGGAAATGAAGGCCTTTTATTTTAAGACTGTGATGAGAGGCATGTTTAAGGACTCCTCTATGCCTCGAAATAAACACAAACACCCACTCATCGAGGTGCTCGGCTCAAAAGACGCACGAGCAAGAAAGCAAAAGGCAACAAGAAATTATAATTGCCCAAAACATTCCCTGCTATGCACTGACATTCCTGACACTGACGGCTGTCTTAATTATTTCCCCCCTGAACTAAGACAGATTTACAGACAAAATTATAGGAATATAAATTTCATAGTGTTCAATTCCAGAACTCATAAAACGTCTGGTGATAAATTCAAAAGGAAATACAACCCGGCAAATAAGGACCTCCATGGGCTCCAACAGAGAAAACATTTATGGGCAAGAATGGAATCTGGAAAGAGACTGATTGCAAGAGCTGAGAAAGTAACAGTGGGACAAGAGCTAGCTTAGCTTTCTCCTGAGTAACTTTGCTTCTCATTCACTCACATAACACACACTCACAGCTGGGTGGGGCTCAGTGTACTCTATAATAAACAGCAGAAGAGAAGACAGACTGCAGAATCCAAGGCAATCCACAAGCCTCTCTTTTTCTGAGATCATTTACTTTAGAATAACACATTATGTAGATTATTAATCTCTTACCTTGGCCGACATGGCTCAAGTGATGGTCTAAACTGGGCGAACGGGGGTCTGCATAGTCCTCGCTCCCACCATCTGCAGACAAGGAGCGGAAAGAGAAAGACAGGGATTGAGCTCGCTGGTGCTGGTGCTGGTAACAACGCGTGGAGGTGCGGGCCAGCAGCAAAGCCACGTCCTCCTCTCCCATCAGCCAGGTGTGGGAGCGCAGGACACCCAGCAGGCTGCTCACACACAGCCCCTCCACGCCCTTCCTCCTGGGGCCCATGTGGCCCCTTATGGTTGCGAAGGGGGACCGCGCCGCCAAGCCCCACTTCTTCTGCCTGCCCATGTTTAGACTTAAAAGTCGGCGTGTCTGTTTGTACAGGGCCTGCCCATGCAGATAACGAGAGCGTTTACATGACAGCCACGGTTGCATGCAGAAAGTCCTGTGTTCAAGCGACAATCACAGAGCTCAATGGGCTCTATGGTTCAACGGGCAAGGACTAGCAGTAAAGCGGTGGGCGTTTCCCTGTTTCCCTAGATAGATCCACATAAGTTAATGATATGAGGATCAATTGCACACAAGGGAGCAGGCAGGCAAAATTATCCACGGCGGATGGAGCTGGTGTGGCGGGCGGGGGAGAACATCAGTAGCACAGTCGGTGTCACTGGAGGTTTGTTTCATAATCCTGTTCAAGTGTGTGGATCTACTGTAAAGTAGCAGAGGAGGTTTGGAACAACTGATTTAGACATCCCACTGGAATTAAATGAGCTATTAATGAAATCTAAACTAAGCTACTAGTAGAGAAACTTTTCTATGTGGAGAAAGATCAAGGAGGGTTGCATTAAGTGGAAAAGTAAGAAGCCCTTTCATTCTAAAACAAAAAAATAGAAATTTATATTTCGGGGCTCTGCACTGTGTTTTTTTGTTACAGAGCTCACCATCATCCAAAAAACCCCCAAACAAATAGTCATGTATTATCACTCACATCACAGGTTCACACACAGCAGTCTAGATTGGCTCACTGGTGGAAAGATCAAGCTCGTCGATGGACAGATAGAATATGCCGCCGGGCATGATTGTGTGAGAAGTGGGCCAGGCCTGGGATTGACACTGGAAGAAGATTTTTAGGGTTCACTCTCTGTCAGAATGTGCTAAAACAGAACACCAACAAAATGTGACATGTGAGTTGATGGAGAGATCATTTGAAATATTCAAAAATGACAAAAAAGGAATGAATCCTTTGAATACAAACAAAAACGCATCCTGTTGGCAGCGTTTCTACCCGTGACGTCTCCATTTCTCCACTGCATGTACATGCATAAAATAGCTTCTCACCTCATGGATATGCCTGTATGTGATGAGCCATATCGTGTGCACAATCGACGTCGTGAAAATCGATACAGGCGCTGAAGACGATGTGCGCTCGCTGGGAGCGTTGCGCGCACAGCGAGCTGTGATAACGTGCACATATGCACATATACAGAGTGTGATGTCGTGAATGGAAAGCTCAGTGGCACAGTGACAGATTTTGCACACTCTGCTGCTCTTGTGGTGGATACGTTGAGCACCTCGGGGTGACAGTTTGACATGTTCATCATCAGACGGTGTGGCTTTAAATATGTCACATCTGAAGCTTACATTCCCACTTCTAGGAATATGTGACACGTTGTTTCAAGCTTATTTAGATGGTGATTCTATTTGTTCTATATCAGTTCTCCTAAGACGAGCGGCGGGCTTTGTTTAAAAGGACAAATGTATGCTAAACCTGCAATTTGAAATAGTTCATTGCTGAGGTTTCTGGGGAAAAAAATCCACACTGCTTTACCTCTTCACGACAATCTCCTTTCTCTCGACTACAAATTCTGTTTAGGCTTGATAAACACATCGTTATAGCTCTTTTATTCAAAAAAGAAAGCGTCTATTCTTCCGTGCAGATTGCTCTCCAGTTATCAGTGATCACAGTGCATTGTCCTGCCACACAGATCAATGGCATATTAAGCAGGGAACATGAAAGGGGAGGGCCCATGTCTGACAGAAGACAGACACATATTTTCATTCCAACCACAGAGACAAACCATGGACAACCAACTGCTTCTTCACAGAGCACCCATGCATCAACCACTCAAGAGAATACAACTGAACACAGCTCGTTATCTGATTCAAAGCCAGGACACACAATCACTGCTCTGTAACCACATCCTATTCAGCTGGAAAATCAAAGCTAAACTCTCTCTGAAAGTGAAAGCCCATCTCCTAAACCCCGACATATAATGGTGCACTTACTCTGTTGGCTATTCTTTGGAGCCGTAATGCCATGGTGGGGTGACAGGATGTCAAAGGAGCAAGGCAATTTCGCACTTGGACAAAGAGTCATTATGGAAGAATTCAGTGTGATTTCTGATAGTGATCCTGTGGAGCGTGGAGCTGAAGTTTTGACTTTGATGAACCTGTCTGTGTTCACAGGGTTCAGCGTGACCTCTGCTCCATAACGAGGCGTCTTCCACAGGTACAATCTGACCAAGATTGCTATCAACGGTGGTCTTTTTGAGTAATAGAAGTTAACAGAGCGACAGAAAACTAAATCGTCCCCTGGTAAGATTTGCAGGGAGGGGTTAGTAATCTTTTTTACTGGACATTGAAAAAAAAAAAAGTCCGATTTAATAACATGGGGCAAAAGAGGTGGAACAAATCATAATTTGAACTGGCTTTGGTTCTGTTGCTGTGAACGATCAATCACGTTACACACATAAAGAACCAATAGACATGCAGCTAATATAACCAACAGCAGGAAGAGAAACTTTAACTATGCCTTGTAACAGAGACACATCACACATTTTAAAAGCCCAGAGAATTACATTCTTCAGTTCACTGACTTCAATCAGTGACAGCACAGTGAGTCCTTTAAGTTCCTTTATGCCTTTTTTTTTTACTCGTGCTTATTGCCTCCATGAAGCCGCAAGTGTTGTTGTGTAGCCAACTTTTTGTCAACCCCCAGAAAGCGTTAGAGTTATTTAATTAAATGCCACAGCAAAGTTTTATCACCATTCATCAAAGTAAAATCCCGTACAGAGTTAACATCTCACATTTGCCTTATAATGTTTCACCAGACAAAAACTATGAACACAGAACAATCAATGTTTGAAGCAAGCAACACATTAAATATTTATAAAATTAGTAAATACAGAATACCTAGGATTTGAATTGTGACATCACAGATGTGCTAGAAACACAACTAGTCAGTGGGAGAAGAACAAACAACACCACCACATCCTTCATTAATGTTACAGTGGTTATTATTATGCATCTTTTACTTTGGTCTCTTTTTAAAACAATGGTTTTGATGATAAACTTAGTGCTGTCCCACGTTTTAAAGAGTAAGGATCGCTACAAACATAAATGCGTATGACTATGCTGACGTCTATGCTCACAGGAAGATAAACTCACCGTCGGAAATGGAGCATCTGGCAAAAATAGAGCAGACAAAGGAGAACTTGACGTCTTTCCACTGTTCTCACTGATGCTGATAAGTTTAAACATATTCCCACTATTTAAACCTTGGATTAAATTACTTTTTGACCAATGGGAATGGGCCAGGGGTCTCAAACTCAAATGAGATGGGGGGCCACTGGGTATCTAGTCTGGTCAAGTGAAAAAAAGTAAAAAAAATTGGGAAATAAAACAGCTGTTCAGTCTGGGTGGGTGACATGAGTATAAAATTATAATCACGATACTCCACAATGATACAGCAATAACAATATGGAGAGTAATAACTCATTACGAGAAATATGATATGAATATAAGTGGTGTGCCACATAAAATCAATTAGGGGCCACAAGTGTTTCCTGCTCTTCTTTCTCCAGTGAGCTAAATTATCTCAAATCCCTTCAAATCTGACACAGAAAAAACAGATCACGCACGAGCTATGATAATAAAGCATGACAACATGGTATATTCAGGTAACGCACACACAAATAAAAGTAAAAGTGCTCATTATAAATTACATAGAGCTGTGTGGCATGAGGAGATGTACCATGGGTAGTTTACCAAAATAGACGTTGACTTCAAGAGTGTTAAAAACTAAAAGGTTTAAAATTGGATAAAGATAAATGCCAAGGAGTGAATCAGTGTTGAGTGCTGATTCAGAGAGTTATCATAATATGTACTGCCAAACTGCCATTGCTGTCACTGTAAGAGGCGTGGATATTTAATGCTCATGTGGAGGTCCAGGGACCACACGGTTAGGGTGTAGTGTTTAGCACTCTTGACCCGGTCAGAATGTTCTCCCCGTGTGTGTGTGTGGGTTTAGGTTTTCTCCGGGTTCTCCGGTTTCCTCCCACAGACCAAAAACATTCAGATTTGGCACTCTAGACTGACTGTGAGTGTGAGAGTGGACAGTTATTTGTCTCTATGTGGCCCCTGTGATGGACTGGCGACCTGTCCAGGGTGTACCACGCATTTCGCCCTATGTCGGCTGGGATTGGCACCATGTGGAGGATAAAGCGGCAGAGTGAGTGAGAGGAGGTCCTATACTTCAGGTTAAGTGTGCAAACTGTGAAGCTGCAGACACTAGTTTTTTTGAGCAACAGTCTAAAGAGGCTGAAATCAGCAAATGTTTGTCACTGTTGCTGAAGATAAATCACTTGATCACTGAACTTGTCAAATATTCTGATTTTGCTAACCCATCAATGTCGGTCTGACGGATCATCTGTCAGCAAACGTGACCTTACTGCTGTTGCTATCAATTAACAACATCAAAAAAATAAACAATAAAATGGCAAACACCATCAGCACAAGAATGCCGTTGTGTGTTTGAATGAGGTCTCGCATAAAAACTCTGCTCCACTGGTTTAACATCCATTTAAGCTGGATTTAATCAGATTCACAACAAAGCGGAGCACCTTAATGAATCACAGCGCCACAGTGTTCTGCACTGAGCCGTAGGAGAGCGCAGACATCTGCTCAGTTGTAAAGTTGGCAGACGTCTTCATTAGCATCAGACTCTGTGGCAGCTAACGCAAACATTCATGCATAGGATGATAAACACACATTGGACGGGGAGAGAGAGAGAGCTTGTCCTGGTCTGACTTCCTGCAAAAGTAGAATGAAAGGGAAAAACTTTCAACAAAACCACAATACACTTACATGCCATAAAAATAGGGATGCTACACCGTGATAGGTCCAAATATTAGGGATGGGAGTCGGTATCGGTCAATATTGGTATCATGGAAGAAGACTGTCAAAATCGCTGGATTGGATATCGGACGGATAAAAATGTAAAATCCGATACAATTCAAAAATCCTTTAACTCGCATGCTTCTGTATGCACAAGCTGTAAAAATTGAAATGAGTCATGTTTGGGCTTTTTTGGGAGAGCAATATTTGTTACACAGTTGGAGAATTGTGTCTTTGAGATGACTCAGCACAAATGTGTCGTTAACGGCGTCATATGTTCATAAATGGTCTAAAATGACTATTGGACTATTGATATTGGTAGATACTCAAGTTTGTGATATCAGTATCAGACACAAAAAAGTGGTATCGTCCCATCCCTACCAAATATACTTTCAATCATTCTGCAGAGTAACTGTGCAATACATTCACATCCAACTACAGATTTCTTTCTTGAAAAATATCCATGAAGGTAGACCTGTGGTGTATCTGCGGTGTCATTCTCTTCTCTCTTCTGCTGGAGTCTCATATTCAGACTTTTGTTTTGACAAATCACAGATCAAAGACCAAAGTGTGATGGAAACACAGCAGGAGCAGGAGCTCTATTTCTCGAAAACATTAAATAAAGTCAACAGTCAAACAGATCAATAACCAACCATCACAAAGTTCATCAGGTTTAGCATCTGGCAGATGTAGACACAATCCAGGGCCAGTGCTGCTGTAACATTATGACAGATTGTCATTGACTATGTTACCTGCACTGACGGGCCAAAAGACAATGATGTCACACCTCTTGAGCAGGTTTAGATAAAGGGAGGACAAACGGCATCAGTTATGAGAGCTCCCAGTCGAGGGAAGATACTGTTGTGGACTTTAAAAGTTGTGAGTCTGTGGGGACAGTATAACACAGCAGTGCTGGGCAGAGAAAGAGACTGAGAGGGAGAGCTCGACAAGCCGGCAGTTTCACAAGCTGTTAACTGCATTTAGGGACAATGCCCATATCATCTGTGATTTAATGTGAGCATCCTTCACTAAAAGAACACTAAAAAAAAAAAAGCAGCCAGCGTGCCAGCAACCAGTGCTGTAGTGAGAGCTGACACTTCGGAATGGTTCTAATGCCCGACGCCAGGTAAAGACTACAATAGCACGACGGAAAGACTGTAAATCTAAATCGTGCTGAACAGACTGCTTTTATTAAACGAATAAAATTGACAAATCGTATGATTACTACTTTCAATTTCTGCTCAGTTGATGTACAGTATTTCCAGTATAATACTGAGGTAAGTTACTTATTTTAAATTTCTTAAACTCTTTGTTATAGTTGGTAGTGCTTGATTTCTTTTGTATTGTGGCATTCTTAATTCTCAATGTCTCTTATTTGTGAAGCACTTTGTGAAGTCTGCTTTTCTTTTTGCTTTCAAAAGGAACTGATTTCCAATTAAAGTACTGGTCAAGCTACAGTGGAGAGGTTATTCATTGATTATCTGCTACACTTACACGTAGTTTCCTTGGTCCGAAGTGACATATTCTCCCCTCCTTCCCATCAGGAAAGCCCAGAGCCCGTGACCCTGACCACCCGTGAATATCTGGAGGACAGCGAACAGCACGGAGGTGGCGGCGAGCCAAACAGGTGACGCATATGTGAGTGGCTGAGTGCGTCAGGCTCTGGCTGACAGCACCACGACTCAGCAGTGTCCTGGATGGATGGAGGTGTTAGTTGGAGGAAGTAGGGAGAAATAGAAAATGTGTGTATGTGTGTGATATGCTTACACTCCTACACTGCTATGCAATGCTGAAAAAAGCTATGTCGCAGCACTGAGTGGGTGGGCTTCGATTAAAAAAAAAAAGGGAAAAAAAAAGCTAGTGAATAAGAGTCTAGAAAACAAAGAGAGGCTGTATCAAGCATCTCCTACTTTCAGTCTGACACACCACTGGGGTTACATCACTGAGCAGAGAAGTGAAAAGCATGCAGCGAAAATAGCCAAACGGAAATGGAAGTGTGATGAGATTTTCACTTTGGCTGCCGTGAGACCCAGAGAGAGAGTACGAGCATAAGAAAAGAAATAAAAAGCCTGTATGGAACCTGGACTTATACAGGTGTTCCAGTCAAGAACAAGGCTTTTGCGTAAATCCCTGACGGTGACACATAGAACAAAAAACGTGGCAGACACCCCAACTGTGCCATTTCCTTTCATATTTCCCCGTCTTTAAATGCCTCTACATCACAGAGACTGAGGCAATGACAATTGCCCTGCATGTGTGCCTTGAGGAAAAGGAAAGAAATCAGCTGGCTGACTTTGAGCTGGACGCAGATATGGAAGAAGACAGATACAAACACTTTTAATGTGAAACTGCTGGACCTACACCAGAGTTAGTTAGTAAGGTATTTGGACGCCTGACCATTACAACAGCAGGGACTGTAATGAATACATATACAGTACTTTAATATGGAGCATTTAAGAGGTCAGGCGCTGATGTTTTGAATGAGAAGACCTGGCTTGCAATCTCTGGTCGTCTGTCTATCTGTCTGTCTGTCCAGTTCATCCCAAAAGTGCTCGATAGGGTTGAGGTTATGGCTCTGTGCGGGCCGGTCCATTTCTCACTCACTCACTCATCTTCTGCCGCTTTATCCACAGTCATGTTGGAATAGAAACCCAGATAGAAAACCTCAAACTGTTGCCACAATATTGGAAGCAAAGCATTGTCCAAAATGTCTGAAGCGTTAAGATTGTTCTTCATTGGAGATAAGGGACCGAGCCCAAAGCCTGATTGGAAAACCTGAATTCAGTACTTCACAGGTGTGGCCAAATACTTCTGTCCATATAGTGTGTCTGGGTGTGCAGTATAAGCAGAGCATCACGTCATCTCTGCTAGTTCCCCTAGACCTCAGACTGTATAGTGAGGAGATTATAGTTGCAGATGTGTCTTGAGAGAAGCCCCAGCTGTCAGTCAGTGCTTGTTCATTATTGTAAATGATTTTTCAAATGACACAGTCAGTTCTTATTATACAGCAGCTTAAAGATGCACAGGGGTCAAATGTGATCCTTTTCCCTGTTGCTTTGGGGCTCCTCTGAGCTTCACAATAACAAAAGGCTCATGAAAGGTGACATTTGAACTAATCTCTCCCTGCCGCCTCCGCTGAGGATGAGGAGGTTCAAGTTCAAGAGCATGACTAATTAAATTCAAGCAGCTCAGAAAGGTTTGCTTCAAAATCTCAGTCTTTGCCAAACAAAACAACGGCAACCAACGATTACAATCCTCGGTGAAACTATCACTGCTGTTCCACTGTTGCAAAGTTATAACTCTTCCATTAGTACCAGTGATTGTGCTTAGCTCTTTACTTTTGTGTTAAAATGCAAAGGTAAATTTGACTGGGGGTGCCATTAAATGCACAAATACAGTACAACTGAAAAATATCCAATACTTAGTGGAACAGTTTAGTTCAGATTATCTACACAGACTTTTTAAAAGCATGAAGGGTTTGTGTATAAAGCAGCAGCACAGGGGCAGAGGCATTTAAACTACTGGGTTTTGTTCTAACATATCTAATTCCTGTGCTTGTAGGCTCAAATAAAATATTTAAGTTAATGAACTACAACAAAAAGTGCAAGGCTCAGTTCAGGTAATGAAATTCAGACAAACAGTCCACAGGGGCGGCTCTTTACTCAGCGTGAATGACACAACTCCAGGCTCTGGATTAGTATATTATGCCTCATTTTCAAGTCTAAATCCTCTCTCACAGGTTCATACAGAAGTCAAATTTTACTTTCCACGTTTCTGCAAAGCTGTACGACTTATGTAAATCATCTTGTCATGTGGCCATTTGGTCATTTTCATTTTCAAAAGCAATAACTCTGAAATGAGTCATGTTATCTAATTTAAGGGCGCAGTACGTTTCCACAAATGTACACACAAAATCCACAAAAGCTTCGCTTTTTTAAAAAAAAAAAAAAAAAAACTATTTATATAATTGAATGCTTGGTGTCCTTTTAAATGGGCCACAGCCACAGAGCGCAGCTCTCTATGTGGAGCACCAGCTAAATCCCACATAAATAACATAAAAAGAAAGTGATACTGAGAAAAAGGCCAGTGGCGGACGGGCAGAGGATCATTTTGTTTCTTCCTCTCATTTTGATCACAGTGCAAAGCTTTCAAGCTGCAGGGGGGGTAAACAATATAGGGAGGGGGAGGAGAAAGAAAGAACATGAGGGTGAAATAAAAGATGAGGTGGCCTCCGACTGTGGCCATAGTAACAGATGAAGCATGGAGGACAGAGAGAGGTGAAACAGGAAGATGACAGGGGCTGTCCTTGCTACTGTGCCCTCATTGCACTTTGTTATTCTTACCCTATGTTTGCCCACAGCAACATAATAATTCACTCTGTTCATAGTGTCACTGTAATGATATGAGGGGGGAAAACACTACAGACAGAGAGAGAGAGAGAGAGAGGGTAGACACAGACCACCACTACTGCAATGAAAATGGGTGTGCAATTGCAAACAAGCAGGCCTGAATAATTAAAATACACATTAAATATAAAATAGACCGGGGGAGTGTAGAGCCTACAAAGCCACAGCAGACACCAACACTCACACGGTGACGAGAAAGTAGGCTATACTCTGTGTGGCTGGATGCACTTTATCATCAACATGACAGCTACACTCTGTATTACAGCATGCGTGATGATGTATGCGCGTGTGATGATGATGTAAAGGTGTTGAAGTGTATGCAAATGTCTGAACCATGAACTCTTCTTCTTCATCATCTTCATCCCATCTATCAAACGAAACAACAAATAAAACAGAATGTCGTCCAGGAGTTGAAATAATTGTGGGGCCAACTCATGTTAAGCAAGGTTTATTAAAAGAAACGCTTGAGTTCACCTTCAAAAGTGTTTTGCTGAGTATAGAAAACTAACTCCTAAACTGTGTCTGCATGTGTGATGTGCATGAAAGTGTGTGTGTGTGTCCTGTTTAGGACTTTAAACTGAATACCCACCAAATTTTTGAGTTTTCTTTTAAGTTTAAAAAAACTTAAGATTAGTATTGAATTCAAAGATGGAAAAACTTAGAATGATTTAGAGCAAATTCTTGTATTTTTTAGACATTGAAACCTGGAACCATGTTTGGAAAGAAATAGCTGCTTATTACATTTTCTGTTGATTGACTAAATAATTGGCTGTTTCACCTCTCGGTGAATGACAAGCTGTACACAATCTGCTAATTATCATGATCTGTTGTTCCATGTAGCCCTTTTTTTTTTTTTCAAACACACAGAGATTAAATGAACTGTATTTTTGTATTTTTATTTGACATTTCTGCTGAAAAATTAGCTTGTGGACAGTTTCACCAGTGACAAACCACAAGAAACAACAGAAAACTGGGAAAGAAAGTTTGAAACTTAAAATGACGACTGATCAGTATTAGGACACTTATGCATGTGGAATTGTCATCAGACCAGATAATCTTCCAGTGAGTGTCAGTACAATAAAAGATATTAAGAATGGCAAACATGGGCTGCCACGGACGAGAGGGGAAGAGAGGACAGGGACCAGACAGTCTTTGTATTTGGACCCTGTGGGTTTAGTCCACACCTCGCTGTTGTAGTTCTTGCAGCCACAGTTCTTTTAAGGTGAACAAACCCCGCCATTCATTAATGCAGTGCGGTGTTTTGCCGCCTTTATCATGCAGTGCAAAGCACCACAACGTCCCCTCAGTATGCTCAGCTAGCAAGGGCACTTCCTGCACACACAGCGATGAGCGGCAATAATGAGCCCATCCACATCAAGGGGAATAATGAAAGCCCAGTGTCCCGACTGGCAAAAACAACAGGAAGCTGATGCACAAGGGGATGATAAGTCCAGCATGGCATCACAAATTTAAATGGGCCACCACTGTGTTGTTTCATATTTATCACGGCCAAATGCACAACCCAGCGGGCTTATGGGGAATTTTGTCTCTGTCTGTGCTTTTCAATGTTTGACATGCCCAGAAAAAAAAGATGAATAAATGGTGAAAAATATTGTTGGGAGGAGTTTTAACAAATGGTAAAATGGTTTGTAAGTGTGACTATAAATACATGGATTATGAATTCAAGGGTAGGAAGATGAGGGAGGGCAAGTAAAAGAGCAGAAAGAAGCTGTGATCACAATGGTTACACGTGTGACTTAATGAAGGTGTGAGGGAGAAGCAACACAAGTGGCAGTGATGAACGGATGAAATAAAGATGGGCAGGTAAATGACCCTGAGAAAGTATAATGGGCAACCTAACCAGATACATGGAGGCAGAAGGCCTTGAGAAAAAGGATGAGAGGATGAGAGGAAGTGCTGGGATGGAGTGGTGAAGTCTCATTAGCCTACGCAGGGATGGTACATTAAACCTTCCCTGCCATCTCCTTCTCTTCTCACCCCTTTTGTTCTCCAGAAATATCTGAGTAGGTGGAGGAGAGACTAACACAGTGTGCGAGAAGGAAGGAGCAGTTACAGTAAGTGAAATGATGACAGAGTGAGGGGGAGAGAAAAGAGCGACACAGGAAGCAGATGAGCTGTTAGGTTATCTTTACAAATCCTGCTATGCCTTCAGGGCCAACAACAATTCCCCATCATCATCTCCAAAACAAGGTCGCCAGTGCTTAATGTACCCGAACAACAATAATAAATAAAAGGAGAAACTAAATCTGTACACATTAAAAGATAAAAGCAGAGACAATCCTTGCCTGTAATAAAGAGTTATTTCATTAATAGCAACAGAAATAGACATATTAAGCTCCAGGGAAAACCGACAATCACCATAAATCCCACTGTGAAGGCCAGATATTTCACAAGGTGATTGTTTATCATGCTTCTGCCAACTTACTTAGTGATGAAAATGAAGACGTAAATATAAAACAGGAGAGTGACGAAGAGTGATGAGAGCCACAGCTCTAACCTAACCTGCTGTATTTGTTCCAGGTAAAGAGAAATTGCAGCATGATGCAACAAAACAATTTACACAAAGCCCACACACAATTACGAAATATTTATTCTACATTAGCACATTCCGGTCTTCAAACTGCACGTCATGTGTCATGCCACTGTCAGATGTAGGGCTAGTTCACTTAGACGCAGAAAGAACATGAAGAACAGAGTGAATCACCACTCGTTTTTTTTTTTTATTTTTGTCTCACACAATTTTCTCTTCCGACTACACTTCAATCTCCATGGCCTTTGAGTCTACTAACACACAATGACACACACCCTTAGTGTCCACGCACAAAGGTGTGGCATAAAGCCGGCAAGACACTAACCTCCGAGGAAGCCCTCCATCAGGGTCAAGGTGACACAACAGAGCGTAGAAGCCACAACAGAGAAAACAAATCAGTGAGAGTTTCTGACACATGCTGCTGACACCGGTCACAAAAAAACTGACAGTCAACACGGCTCTTAAATCACATACTTGAACCCTTCACCTTTCAAAGTACACACCGAGACGCCTACACGCGGGCGCTGGTGATCGCAAACTGCTCAGACTTGCACTGGCAAAGGACCTCGATCATGACAAATAATTAATAGCTGAATCTTTGTTTCCTTAAGCCAGTTTTCGCCACTCCCCATGTTCACAAGTGAATTCAGAAATCCCTGCATTAATAGCCATCCATCCATCCATCCATCCATCCATCCATCCATTCTCCCGCCCCGTTTCATCCGGCTCACCTTTGTCAGCTGAGTGCCTTGTCTGCACAGGCAATAAAAATCCTGCTGCATAGTAAGGGAAATCCTAAACAAAAGGAAACTGTAAGGGCATGAAGAGGGAAAAAAAAAAAGCAACGTGTGAAAAAGGCAGAGAGTACACGACAAAAGACAGAGGGAGGGAATAAATAGAGTGAGACTGAGAGGGAGAGAGAGAAGGAGAGGGAGAGAGGGAGGTAAAGGATGGCAGACAGGCAGAAAGCTCTCCACAATGTGAGCAGCAAGGACGGTCGAGCACCAGGTGTCAGTACACATACACTCACTGAGCTGCGGATGCGCACACGCACACACACACGCACACACACACGCACACACACACACACACGCACACATACACACACACAGGCAGACAGGCAACTCTTTCTCATTGCCCCCACCCCCACCCCTCCTCCTCTTCTTCCACCTCCTCCTCTGGCTCTCTAGCAGCAGTAACTCTCTCGCTCTCATCCTCCTCCTCTCTCTCTTCTTTGAGCGGGGGCAGAATTCCTTAACTCTTTCTCATCCGTGAACCTCAAAGCTCTCTCTGCTTCCACATTTTTTTTTGGAGAATCAATTGTTTACAGGTCAAATTCACAGCTTTCCAAAAGCATCAATTGATAAGCAATGGTTTTGGCCACATGGGAGCAGTAGAAACAAACTGTAAGGACAACACTATACACCAAGTGACAACAATATTCCCCTTTCAGCTCTGTTTTTGGTTTCTGCCAACTACAGTTACAGGATAGTAAGGTAGTGTTGGATTCTTGTGCTTCTCTAGGTCCAATTTCATGAACTGGGAAGCTATTTTTGGCCACTTTGGTAAAAATGTGTTCTCCAGAGTGAACATTTATTTAAACATCACTTTAAATTGTCAGTTTATTCTATTCTGGTCATGCAGAGGAGACAGCCTTAATGCTACTTAATGCACACCCTTCTACTGTCCATATTTAGGGACTACATCAATATACAGTATCTTCAGAGATACAGTACATATCTTCTCAATTCACCTTTCATATAAAGTCTTCAATGCATTGTTTTGTTAATTTCAAGAGTGGCATTATTCAAGGGATATGTTTATTGTATTGCTTGAATTATCTTCATATCGAACCAACATTTTATGTTCCATAAAATATCATGTCACTAGATGAAAATAGCCAATTTGTGTACACACAAATGTTATTACCATCACGTTCTGTTATGTGAATGAAACTGGCCACGGGCCAAGGAAACTTGTGAAAGTATTTTCACAAGCATTTAAAAATAACATTGAACATGGCAGATGTAGACAGTATGCTCTTTCTGAGTGCTTCCAGACTTCCCAAATTAATTTCGACTTCGACATTATTTTTAGAAGCCGACAACTAAATTCCTTCTGAATAAGGTCCAGTCAATACAACGCAGCCAGGTATTATGGCAACGAACCCCCCCACCACAAAAACGAATGTTTTTATACATGTTCACACACAGCAAGAGTAAGAATTTCAAGCAGCAGTTACTGCATGTACTTGTATGAACTGATCTATAAACAATTTGTAGATTGATAAGTCAATTAACAACCTAATCTTAGCCACTTCGTAAACAAACAGGCTGTTTACTTAATCTTCTCTCCAAAAGTCATTAGTAGTTTTACATCAATCATGAATACATCAATATGGACACGTGGGTAACTTTAATCAACAGTATCTTTTGTATCTAACGTTACCAAACCCCCCTCCAAAGTTGTGTTCACTGTACTAAGCAAGATTTTATGAAAACTAAAGCAGGCATAGATTCATATGTTATGTCTAAGGACTATCACTTTTTAGACCATGACTCCGAAAGAACATTTGGAACACCACAGGAAAGAACAGGCCCCTTATCTAAGTCACACCCTACTGCTAAATATCAGTCACACTTTAACCCTCGAACATGTCCCTTTAATCAAGCCGTCACAGTGAAAATAGACAAATGACACACACGCAGCGGGAAAGGCGCAACAAACACTCTCACATTACATGACACAATCGATCTGCACTTGTCTAGAGTTTGGGCCAAAAGACAAAGTGAAATACGATAAGAAAACTTAGTGTAGGAAATGAAAAATGGAAAGGCTAAAGAGGGGCAGCAGGAAAGTGAGTAGACGGAGACGTATAAGGAAAGGGAACGAACACGGAGTTAGAGGCATGAGAGTTCCCACTACTGACGTGATCAGAGAGTGGAGGACAGGTCAGACCAACACTTCTTTACCCACGCACCGTGCTGCCCACTCTCTACTGCTAGAACTCTTTTAGAAAAGAGCTGCATGACACAGACAAGACTCTTGTTCTGGTCTCCATTTTGATGTCTCTTGATTACTCAGGTCGTCGTGAGAGCAGCCATCAAACCACAGCCAATGTCAGCATCAGCGGGACATCCAGAACCCTGCTGGGGGCAGTCTTAGGGTGGGTGGAACACATCTAACATGCACTGTACTGATTGCAAGACATGCATCGGGCCATAAATACAGATTTATGATAGCAATCAATCCGAAACTGCTGAAATAGAAAAAGGCAGACTGGTGGGTCGACAAAGAGAGACATGATTCACGCCATCGTTCACACATCAGAGTGTACTAAAGCAGAAATCCATAAGAGGATGTGCTTCACTGTGATTATTGCAAAAAGGGTGATACAAACAATGTGCAGCTGAGTACCATTGGCAGCAGTGAGTGCGGCCTATTACAGCAAAGAATCTACTTGACAGTATTGAGTTTTTTATTCCATGGTTAGCAATGATTGTATAAAGTCTCGAAAGCTTTTCTTTAAAAGTGGCGCATGGGTGATGTGAGGCTTAGTATCAAATTAAAGAAAGAAATCCAACTTTTTCACTGAAGACATTCTTTTTTTTGTCATAGAATCAAAATCACAGGTGTTGCTAAAAATGTGAGTCGTGTCTCACAGGTAGTCATGGCTGCAGCCAGGTTACCATCTAAATTATATCCATAAAGATCTGCAAACAAAATGCCAAGTAAAAGACATCTCACTTTTTTATTCCCCATTTCACCTTCAACAAAGATTTTGTGTACTCGTCACTGACACTCCTTACTGAAAACATACTCTACTTTAATAATGTATTCATAATGGTTTGTTTTGTGCAGTCATAGATGATGAATTATGTCTTCTTCTTATGTTTCTTTTTTTAGTTTTTTATGCTCTCAGTACAAGACAAAATTCCCTGTTTGTGGCGATGAAGGTTTCATTCATTCAATGTGTATCTCAGTAATATTCAGCACAGCTGTACACATTTAATACATTTACTCGTGTCTATGTGGGAAAGAAAATCATGACATTGGCTTCAACATGTCATCCTGTCTTAACTGAGACTCTCAGAAAACATCATAGAAGAGGTTTCTCGCCATCACGTGGAGCCTGAGATATTTAAGGAGGTCATTCAGTAGAGACGTAAGGGTGGTTGTGACAAGGGCGGTATGTGCATCGAGTGGCACCACTGAACCACAGCGATGGGCCCATAAGTGCCTCCCACACTCCATAAGATAGGACACAGTCACTGTTGACACTGTGGACACGTCAACTCTCAGCCTCCAGACCTCTCAGAGTCTTGTCTGAATTGTCTTTGACCTCCACCACACTCTCACTTTTGCTACAGCTTGGTTACCATAGCTACCCTGTGACGAGGCCACGGGTGCCAGCTGATGAGGTTGACAGGTTCAGGGAATGTGTTGTTTGCCAGATCCACACTGGTTATTCAGTCTCTGACCCTTCCCTAGAAGGGTGAGGTGGCCGTAGGCAAGTAAGAGAGCAGGTTTTTCTGCTGAGGCCCCGTCATGTCACCACTCATTAAAACCTTTACAGATCAACTCCCCCGCCACGTTTCTTTTTTACTTGACCAGGTAATGGTGAGGAGCTTTGTAGAGGTGTGAGAAAATTGAGCAAAAGGTGGGGTACACCCTGCCTGGACAGGTCACCAGTCCATCACAGGGCCACATAGAGACAAACAACCATCCACTCTCACACCTACAGTCAGTTTATAGTGTCCAATTTGCCTAATGTCCAAATCTGCATGTTTTTGGATTGCAGGGAGGACACCAGAGAACCTGGAGAAAACCCACGCACACACGGTTGAGAACATGCAAACTCCATGCAGACAGGCCCTCGTTCCAACCGGGTCGCTAACCCAGGTATTCTTGCTGCAAAGACAAGAGTGCTCACTGAAAAAGCCAAAAAAAGCACTTGTCAAAAGCAAGTCCTCTTTCAAAGACAACAAAGAACCTGACTCTGTTGCTTCAGCAACTTCCCATGGCCAGGTGCACAGTCACCAGTGCATGAAGGCACCTTAGACATAAATGTCAAAAGCTGAAGGATGATAGTTACATGACACATTGCTGCGAAGCTCAAGGAGGACGTAGACCTCGGACTGTTCTAAGTAACCAAAGGTCAACGCTTCGACCGACAGCTGTGCACCATATTGATTCACGGATCCATTGTCTGTGTTCCTGGCTACAATCTGTTCACACAGAATCTTAGATGTTCACATTAAAAGGAAATTGAGAGATAAGGAGGATACTGATGTATGTGTAAAACATGTGTTTATAGACACATGTACAATAGCCATGGAGCAGCAAAATTATAGAATGACACAAAACAAAAACCTTAAAATGAATGGATGATTATATGGGTCATCTGAAGTATTTTGGGCTCTACAACCACATCGAGATTATATGAAGACCATATATGTACGGAGCACAGTGTCCCTGCATGTTAGCAGAACCTGGTCCACCTGAAAACACTCCATTCATTATTTTCTTCTTCTTCTCCTGGGTTCATTAATACAGGAAGGAAGGGCACATTCTGTGGAGCAGTAAGTGCCAATCTGTCACACTGTGGAGATCCGCCAGAATCAGCACATGTTAAGCTGCCGCTGCTGCTGCTCCTGAAGCCTCGTACATATATGATAATATTCTACTTGGTCGAATGATTCATTTCCATGCAGTCACTCATGTTCCCTTGATATAGCACAGGTTCCTCTACTTGTAAGTAGCAATATATATGTAAATGTGTGGAGATCTGCATATGATATTGAATTTATGAGTTTTACAGCACATGAGCAGATAAAATCAGAAAACGTATGCGCACAACACACACAAAAACTTGGATAATAAAAAAAATGTTCAACAAGACTTTCTTTACATCAGACAAGAGAGGGATAGCTCCATTTCATCTAGTTTTTATTTTATTTTACTGCCACTGGGAAGGTTCTTTATCTGTGTCTGCATCAGAGGCATGACAATTATAGAAGATAATATTTATGAAGTAATGTACAAAGAGCCAATAATAAAAAATATGCTACCCCCACAGTTGGTCCACTTTTAAAAAAATCTAACTTATAACATATTATTTCACTCCACTAAAATGGCCAAGTGCGAGTAAGCTTATCGTCAGCTTGAGATTGACAATAATTGTTTTTACACTGCATTGGGCCGGGCTGCTTTGTGTCACTCCTCATGCCTTAGTGCTCGAAGCATGTTTGCTGATCTGATGATCTCTAATTAGATTTCTGCTCCACTGTGGAAAATGAGCCATCAATTAGAGTGCGGTGATTAGGGGGGAGCGATGTGATTCCTGTCAAGCACCTGCTGCCTTCAGCCGTGCGCGAGTTACTGGAACGTTTCGCTGCGCGGTAGAACGCAGCATTTTCTTAAGCCCGGTCCCCGCTGTATGTATATGTGCAAGTGTGTGACAGTTGCGTCGCTGAGCTGCTGTGTGTGTGTGTGTGTGTTTGCTGCCGCTATTTTTACATTGGGGCTTAATTTTGAAAATGCCATCCATAAATATTCCTCTGCATTCCACTAAAATGCCAAGACTCTTTAAGAGGAAGTACCGCACCTACTGCAAACATCTCACAACAACAGTCGTGTGAACATACCAATGGATTCATAAAACACGCTATAGAGACATTGTTTGTGGTGGAAACTCTGGTGAAAGATCGTTTCCGCCGTCCGTTTCTGCTGTTGCACGGACACCGCTCGCGATGAAAATAGGTTTGACCTCTGTTTTCAAGAAGGCTCACCTGCATTAGATGCACATCTCAGGTGGACAGAGGGGCTGCTCTAGTCTGGCAGCGCGTGTGTCTAAATGAAAAGCAAGATGTTCTGCGGCACGACACAGACATGCTGCTCCTGCTGTCAGTGGGGACCCAGTCTTACACTTTATTTTCTGAATTAAGGAGCCATAGTGTTGGCAAGTATCATTCAGCTCCCAACAAAAACAGATTGGCACGAGCGTCTCCTCCAAACCACAGCACCATTAGCTCCAAGGAAGTGCATGAAAGCAATTAAGTATACTTAGTAGTAGTAGTGACCTATTACAAAAGTGACTACCTTAACGGTCTAATCAATGACACGTCAACTGTTTCAATGTCGTCACACTAGCTTAAGATTGTCCATGACACATTAAAAATGAAAATGACACAGAGCCGAGCTGTATTGAGCATGTGCCGTCAGCAGCTCCTCAATACAAGGACACAGAGATGTGGTAACTTCATCATTATCATTGTTATTATTATTATTATTATTGCCATAACAGATGTCTATTTTTGTCCTATTCTGTCTGCCCATCACCATTCATGACATAACAAGGTCCATGTGCAGTCTGGATGAATGCTCTGAATCTGTCATTCTTATTTCACTCTCTTTTTTTGGGAACAGCAGCAGAGATGAATAAAGCATAAGGTGCAGTGAAGCATAGCATGACTTGCATTTCTGTGTGATTTTCACCATATGGGTATCACTGACAACATAGGGGGACAGTTGCTACGTGTGCCATGTTAAAATAGTTCATCCTGTTTACGGGTACCTAACAACACCCGAGTCGTATCTCTACACACAATAAGAAGACCCAATTATGTTGAGGTCATTTCAGCTCCTGTGAGCGCGTGTGTGTGAACTACATTTTTGTCTCGTCAAATGCCACGCTCGAGCCTCGAGTCTCAGGACTTATTAGTCACTCAACGGCTCCCGGCCCAGACACACCGTGATCTTTCAAACCCATTTTTCATTTCCCAATCAGCCGACGTCATAAAACCATAATTGAGACGAAAGGCTGCCGACTTTGTTTCAACTACAAACTCCTGGGAACAAGGAGGAGCAACGGGAATCAAAACAATACCTGCACCGCAACAAGAACTTATTATAATAAGAAGACAAATATAATACACACACTCTTTTTTCCTTTTTCCTTCACATCCTGGATTTCCAGGAGTGAGCGTGTACAAGAAATACTCTGATAAACACACATTGATCCATGTCTTGACGATGTCAAGATGTTTTTGTTTAAAAGCCTGAATCTCAGTGTGTGTGAGATGATACGTGCTCTCGAAAGAACATTGACTTCAGCTCTTGAATGGCACCTGATTAATTGCAGAGCAGCCAGACTGAGAAGAATGTCAACACGTTACAGATTGACTCAATCATCAATGATAGTATCTGCATTTAAAAAGAGAATTTTAAAAAGCCTGTAAAAAGATAACACATCGCCCGAGTGTGTTACTGTGATACAGATGTGTACACTTCTGCGTCATCACAATGAGAGCAGCTTATCTGTGTTATTCAATTTAAAAAAGGTAATTTGACAGCTGAGTAACTTGGGGCAGAGAGAATTCCTCCAGTGCAGATTAAGGGACGGCTGGCTCATCTGTTGTCTTTTGATTAGTACGCCTATTTCCCTGTGGAACTCTGCTATTCATACAGCCAGATATTTGTTTCTAACGGCATCATAAACATCAAGGATGATCATCTTATCTCACACATCTTACGCATGTGAACGGTCACCATCTGAAGACCAATTTCTGTGGCCAGTCAATGCGCGTGTAGGTGGCAGTCTTACAGTGACAAGTGTTCCCTTTAAGCCAAGAGCACCTCCCACAGTTGCGGCACACAGACGAGGCTTTCTAGCACTCTCTGTCTGTCGCTCGCTGATAAGTCAGGGTTGCTAAAAACCGGTCCTTTGCATGTCCTTGGCAGAAAATGAAAACAAGTCTGAATTTATTTCGGGGGGGCTCACAAAAGGTGTGAATTGTGATTAATTGCGACGTGATGGTAGAGGCAGGTTAAGGATACTGTTTTTTGAGTATGTACATAAGTAGGAATTTGTATGAGAGCAATGTTTTCTAGTGGAGGATTAGGGGTTTCATTGTATGAGCAGCACTTTGGGGAGAAGAGAATTCCCTGAAAAGTGACAGCAGCAGATATGAAAACACTGGGGGGTGCTCCAGTGATGCACTCAGACTACTGTCCAAGTCACACAGAGTAAATACACAAACACACAGAAGGCAGAGAGAGGGGAGTTTTGTTAGAACACACTGAATTTCTGCAAAACATGTAGAGTAAATGGTAATTAAACATCCAGTGGTCTACTTGGTGATGGTATCAGTGTAACACAGCATAGGCCAGTAAAAATAATAAATCAAATGGGATATTTGAGGTTAAATAAAATGAATAAATCTGTGCAAATTGAGTGGCTGGCTGGACAAAAGCTCTTAGAAGGTACATTTTCACACCGTATAAAAACCCTGTCCTGGGGTAGCAGTTATCGCAGCAATAACACAAAACCTATTAGTTCAAATAAGAGCGACCTTACTGTTCCAAAATGAGCAGTCGCAGCTCTCCCAGAAGTCTCTTTTGGCTGGGATTAATCCACATCAAAAGCCCTGTTCCTCTAAGTGAGAGCTTGAGAATGTTTGAGTGACACTAATGCAATTACAGAAACAAAAGATTTCATGTGGTTTTTTCCCCAAGAACCGTGGAGTAACATGGTCACTAACGTGATCACACCAACGGGAACTGAATCACTCCCAAAGTATGAAAACATGATAAAAGCATGTGTTAATACAAGAGCAAGTCTGTATGACTGAACCTTCCTATTTAGCAATTTGAAGTTCAACCAAATTGCAAAAGGTTCAGAAGTTTTTTTTTACAGTGAAACACTTGCAGGAAGTGATCATTTGTTTTGTGCTTTTTCACAGCTCTAATGGCCCAGCACAGGAAAGGGATCATTTAACAGTGGAGTTTATATCTAAGGACGGAACAGGAACAGAGTGAAACAGACCTCCGGTGACAAACGGCGCTGAAATCCACTGAACTAATGTCAAGAAATGCCCTGCTGTAAATGCATAATGGAAAATCTTCATGGTACAGTATGACATTCGTGGCTAAAGCATGCTTCAAGTGCTGCAGGAACAGTGACATTAAACTTTCACAGCGGGGGGGGCGGCTATGCAAGCAGCTATGCAAGCTGAATAAAGTTGGACCAATTCAAGCACACAACAGGTCTTTAAGAGTCATAAATTATTCTTTAAAAAAAAAAACATAATACATTTTCCTACTTCCTTAAACACAACCCTGGAACTAGTGAACACCTTCTGTGCGCTGATGAGGGGACGCGTCATTGTTTATCGCTGGCATGAGGAGATGGACTCACCACTGCTGCGACTCTTGCGGTTGGCCTTGCCCCCCGTCAGCAGCATCTTCAAGCTGTTCCTGAACATCACTGCAGCAGATGCCCCTGGACCACACTACAGGAAAATCTGTCAAGGGAAAGAAAGGACAATAAATATGAATATTTCTCCGATCTTACTGATTTCTTTTGGTTGAAAATGTTATCAGAGCAATACACCAAAAACTACATTTACAAGACAACAGGAAAACTGTGGAAACAGGAAATATGTGTAATATGGGTGAAATCCTATTCATGAAGAGTCAAATAATCCTAATGCAACATCAAAGGTTATTATGAAAGAATACAAGGAAGAAACTGAGCCTTTACTACAACTGCAAACCAAAAAAAAAAACACAATTTATTTGATATATAATAGTAAGGACTTATGCTGTGTGCTTTTTTATTGCTTAAACATTTACACACACCAATGAAATTGAGCTATCGTTTAAGAGCAACTGGGTTTCAGACATGTGGACAGAAATGTCAAAAAAACTGCAATTAATGGTCCACCGACAGCACCTGCAGAGCCACAGCAGACCCGCTCCATAATATCTACTGTTTTATAGTGCAAAGTTATACACCGAGGTACTACATCAGGTCTTTGAATGCATCAATAAAAATGTTTACTACAAAATATACTCTGGTTTAATGAAAAAAACTAAATTCACATTGTGTATACTGATATATTGCTTTAATGTAGAAGAGCAGTAAGAATGTTTCCTTTTACAAATTGAGCATAGGTATAACCAGTGCTGTTCAACTGCCATTAACAAAAAAAACGTGGGTATTTTGAAGCTCATTTAAAAGGTTTGTTTGATTAGAAGTTATTCAGCAATGTCCCACGGAGTAGCTTCACTGGGTACAGGCTTCCTTCCACAGTCCAAAAACATGCAATATGAGGATTAGGTAAATTGGACACTCTAAATTGAGCGTATGTGTGAGCATGAATGGTTGTCTGTCTTTATTTGTGGCACAAGGTGGTACACGTGGTACATTCAACAATAATGATGGAACAGCAGATAGTAAAAATATTAAATTAAATAAAAAATGTCCGCCTAAATCTGCAGAACCAAGGGTTTTAATAATCCCCCTGTCCCCGACTCTCAAAAAGCTTGTGTGAAAAGACACTGGAGAAATGAGATTATGGATAGTTGGGATGAAAGTGAGCCATTCATAATCTGTTTGTTTTAATTATTTAGACTGTGTGTTTGTCTGTCGTTGGAAACCTGGCAGCTTCTTGTATTGACGATACAACACAAAAACCTGAGGGGAGCTTCTGTAGTCACTTCAGATGCTTTGTGGAAATGTCTATAGCAGTGATGTTTTTCTCTTAATGACCATGTAGGTTCCTTCCCGATGTACTAGCGTTCTTTTCTCTTTTGCAAAGTCTATTAACTCTCTGTTCCCGACCTTAGAGACTGTGTTTGATGAGGTGAAAGAGTCATGGACTCCTTCCAGTTCTTTCTCCCGAGTCTCACACATTCATTCCCAAATGAGAATGAATAAAACATCAGCGACGCTGTAAACCAGGTGAAACAAGAAACCCATCTGATGTGTTTGTCATTTTGTCAGGACCTTAAGAGACGATTCAGTTTTGTGTTGAATGCTGTTGCAATGACGCACAACTACACACTACTGCTTTGCGTGCTTGTAATCAGGCCGACACTCTGTACTCACCTTTCTTAACACACCGGCACTGACATAATGTAATGATTTCATTATTTAGAATTAGGACAATGCCACTTCTTTTGTGTCCGATACAGTCATTTTTTGACCATTTACGAACTATGAAGCAGTCATTTCGAAGACATAATTATGCAACTGTATAACAAATATTGTTGTACCAAGAAGAAGAAATAAACAGCCCAAACATGACTGTGATTTTGACCAGTATCGGACTGATACCAATTCCCATCCCCATTTAGAATCACTGTATTCATCATCATCAATTTAACTTATGTTATCTATATTAAGACGCATATTTGTGTCCAATAATGAATGCCATTTGCCGTGTAATGTAGTTAAGACAATTGAGTAACATCTACTCCAATTTAAGAACATTTCAGGGTAATTGTACATAGTATAAAAGAAAGCACATGAAACAACTTATAATTAATATGTTATCTTTCATTTAACCACGTTTAGACAACAAAACTTTACACAATTTTCTTGGCAAAGACCAGCTCGCTAAATTAGTAATTGCTGACAGAGGATGTCTGATATGATTGTACCCATTTTTGACAGCAGTTACTTTTCCACCACTCCAGTCAATAACAGTGCTAGTAAATGCCCATAAGGCCAACGTAAATAAGGGTTAAAGACATTTTTACTGTCTTGTGCTTTAGTGTAAGTTCAAATTTGAAAGTTACAGGCTTTTAATTACTCAAAAATGATTCATGGGGATCCTTGAGAATAAAAGACAAGGTTGTTTTTAGCTCTTTTGCAATCACACAGCCACTGCAATGGATTCCACTGAATGAAAAATGAGTCCCGGTGTGAATGAATGGGTCCTCGAGGAAAGGCTGATATTTTTCCCTGTAATGTTTGGCAAAGACTGACGCAACTTGTCTAGAACTTCAAGTCATTTCTATTACACATGTTGTTATCAGCACAGGATAGGATTGTCTTTGGAAGTGCATGGAGGCAGTAAGTTAACTGATACTTCAGGCAAATAGTCCCTTATTAAAGATATAACATTTCTCAAAATTAAGTACTTTTGCCTTAATTGTGTTCACTAAATTACACATGATACAATCAATTTTATAATAACATAAAAAACACACACACATGGCCTCTTGTCTCGTTTTAACAAAGGATTACTGATGTCATTGTGTAAGTGTTAAATGTTCATTTCAATCTGTGCACTAGAGTTAAATATGTCAGTGATTGCACAATACTAAAATAAATGAAGAATTAATTTGGTCTTGTTCAACAAAAACGCTAAAGAATTAGAACCAGTGAGGTTAGAAACAAAAACAGCAAACGCTGATGCAAACCTTAAAATTGACTTCCCTGTGAAGTCTCTTTGTCCTCAAAATTGTTTTATTCCTTTTCCTCCTTTTGTGCCACTTTCCTTATTTCCATGTAAATGTTAATGTGTATAATGCGTGATAAAAGGGGCTTAGATAATTCTACACCTAAAATGCGTTTATCAGGTTGCCTAAAATGAGGGGAAGAACTAAACGCAGCGTCATCGGAACAATCACTTACAGCGAGATGGATGAAAAGCATTAGTCACATCAAAAGCAGCAGCTCCACTTCAAGGTGGCTGAGCAGTGACACATCCTGTGAGTGGCCAAAACCTGGTGTGGGTAGACTTTTTTCTTTTTTTTTCCTGTTTTTTAAGTGAGAGCTCATTTATTGAATTCACACTGTTAATTAAAATCAACAAATTATCTGGTACAGTATATTTCCCAGAGACTAACAAATGTTCCAAAGCTTAGCTAAACACTGCTGAAGTGAGGAAAAACAAGAGCCCTTTCTCCTCTGTCTGAAATCAGTTAATTGGTATGAATCATGTGCCTCCCCATGACAAGATGTAGACAATAGGAACCGAGTGTAAGGTGGCGGCGGGTCAGCTCTATTGGCATGCACGCTCATCTCCAGAGGTGCAGCAGAGGTTGTGCAGGTGCGTATGAATTCATGAAACTCACCGCAGTGTCACCTCAACGTGATAAAGGAGCAGGGAGCCACTTATTATGTGTGGTTAGTATTAGCCAGGCCAGAAGGTATTCTGTGGTTACAATACTAAATTGAAATCTTGAAAAGCCACGCAGCTTCGTGTCAACTCTCCACAGAGAAACAGAAAAGGCTTGGGATGAAAAACAGAGGACGTCACGGTCCAGCCGATTTAAATCTGTCGCCATATGTACAATAGCGAGCTAACCAGGTAAACCTAGGATTCTTTACTTGCTGCTAGAGCAGAAAATAGGGAAAGTTACCTGGTCGGGATGACAAATAGGCAACTGAGCACACACACACAGACACACGCACACACACACACACACACACACACACACACACACACAGACAGACAGACAGACAGACAGACAGACAGACAGACAGACAGACAGACAGACATGCAGGTCACCAGAGAAATACAGGTATGCACACAGTAATGTACCCATATACACAGCTGAAGCAATGTTTCATCCGAGGGTGTAAGCACACACATCTCTCATTCCCACTCTCTCTGACCCTGTGTACCGGCCTTTGTGAAGAAAAGCCAAGAAGCAGCATGCTCTCACAGATAATGTGCGTAAGCGGATGCAGCCCATCTCAGGCTCTTCCACAGCGTGTTAAAAACCACTTAAAGGCACATTCACCAGCCCGGCCTGATGAGACACTTTCATCCGCTGTGGTCATCCGAAGCGGAACACTTGTTTTGTTTGGATGAAATATAAAACAGACGCAGCTTAGTGCTTCTGTTAGCATGGCTCATAAGAGCCGAGTTAAAAAGACATGGCCTCCAATTTGCTCTTTTAAGCTCAACAGATTTGGATTTGGAGCTGCATGATCTGCCTCTGCCATTTCGCTACATGCATTTGCTTAAAATACGACTTTGTCAAGGCACAATGTTGAAGAGAGCAGAGTTATGATTATTAAGTGCTAAGCCTTATCTTAATTTTAAACACATCCAGCTGGAAGATGGTGCAGATGCCCCCCTTCTGAGTGTAAGTCGTTTACTGAGAACCACCATAATGCTCCATTAATTACATCTCGTTTCCGATCAATAAAGTATCCTTTAATGGGGCCAGCTATGGCAAAGGCCAGCGTTGCAGGGCATTCAATAGGATTTATCTCATGTTACTCCTGGGATCCAAATAAAAATTCATCTAAAAGGAAACCACACAGACAAAATCACAGAATTAGAGAGCACACACATTTCCCATGGGCATGCTCTTACCTAACAGAGAAGTTACAGCAACTGCAAATCAAATGGCTTAAATTGAAATAGATCTGATTGTGCCTTCTTTTTTTTTATAAATCCGGGGCAAATCTTTTAGAGAGGTGAATGACTGAGGAAATTTCAAGGTACAATCTAATTTCCACTAAAAGCCATCATAAGACACTGACTCAAAATGGATAATTAGGAGTCACCCAAGGAAGAAATACGGCTCAATTTTGCTGTTACAAAATCCCAGTGCAGTCAAAGCACAATGAGGCGTCAACAGTCGGAAAATGACAAATGGACTTTCCCCTGAGGGACACGTATTTCTTAGAGCAATTACGGTGGGATCTAGCAGTCGGACATGGGAAACACGAACGTCAGAACTTAATCAAATAAGAACAGTGGCAGACGAGGCACTGCGGCGTAAGTGAAGCTCAGTCATCTGCAAGCCATTGATTTCCTTCATTTGTTTTTACACACATTTTTGCTGTCAGGCTACAGGGAGGAAGAGGAGGAATGAGATGAGTGGGGGTGGTAAGAGGCAGATGTAGGAAATGGACCTGTTCATTAAAACAAAAATCCTGCTGCAGAAGTACATCTCTAAACACAGCGGAGGAACGGTTTGCACTTAAAAGCAGGATTCAAGTTGGAAAGCTGATTCAGTCAGCCTCCTCCCTCTTCTCACCCTGCAGCATCACACATGGATAAATCACACTCCCATCTCCAGTTTGAGGATGGTCAGGGGAGTAGAAGTTCCATAAATCATACTGATATCAATAAGGGGAAGTGTCAATGCCCAACTCACAAGGTGAGAGTCGTACAGGGCGATGCAGAAACCACTCAAGCTTGCTGGTAACAAAGTTTTACTCCTGCCCTGTGGTAGATTATTTATTAATCTAGATTAATGTGCCTGCTTTGCAGGGCAAGGTGGTGATATCTGTATTATGATGCATCATGCACCAAGGGTATGATCAGTCACGGATGAGACATTTGGTCCCAGCGGGGTGAAAATTGCTATCCGACACCTCCTCAGCTCGTCATTAGGAGTTCTTCATGGAACATAGTTCCTGTTCATACCTCACATTAACCTGTGTCTGGAGGGAACCGACCACAAGTGGTCTGCTCTCGGTACAGGTGTGAGTAAACTCAAGCTTGAGATCTGAAATGATCAGGGCTGCATTAAGGCCATGTTTCTTTTAAGAAGTGAGTACACTGAAGCTCCGCCTACTGAACGAACCAAAGATATTTTTTATAATTTTAGTGGTTCCCATACACCGATTTACTTGAGGTGACCCAACACAATATCAACAAATTGGGGTTGTCAAATTTTGAGATGTCTATGTATTATTTCCACGCTTGTTGTTTTACATTAACCTGTGTCCACATCATGTGACTCAAGTTTCAAGTTTAATGGTGCACAGTCCTTCAGTTTTTAGATTAAAATTTAATATTTTAGCATAGTTTGGGCATTAAAATGCATTTCTATTAGACGTGCCTTTTGTTTTCACATTTTTAATTCCAATTCATAAATGAGATATTTTTTGGTAGCTATTTAAAATGTTTGTCAGGTCTCGCCAGACAAATGTAGGACTGCCATGTATTTTATCGTTGCTATGATGGTTGCTATGGACGCTGAGATCCACTGACACCACATTAAACTGCTACATTTTAGTCATGACACATTGTGTGCTGCTCTTTTTCCTACAACAACACATGGGGTCGCTAACATGTCCACCTGTAATGTAGAGCGAGGAAGTGAATTCAAATCACTGTTGGCCACTCGAGGCGCATGTGGAGACGGATTGCGATGCCAGGTGTGAACTAGTTGCAGATCTGCTCTCCACTGACACATGAGCTGACCTTACTGTCAGCACACCATCTGTGGCCTCAACCCCTAAGAGGTCAACACTAAAGAGCAAAGTCAACATTTGGCAATAGTGTCTGCGTCCCAAGAGACCCTGAAAGTGACATGTTCACATATGTAGGTTCTCGTCTACGTCTTTGATTTTGGCTGCTTATCAGATGTTTAGAAGTCACGTTATAGATCTATTGCAGACATATGTGGGTCTAGGCAGGTATGCAGTCCTTGTTCTCCTTTTATTAATGTTCATATTGCTTAAGGAAAGTCAGCCTAAGTGTATTTCTTCTTCAACACACTGACACACATGGCCCATATAAAGGCAAGTGAATTATTATGTGCTTTGGTTGTGTCATCTCCCTGTGGGGAAACAGAAGTCCTCCCACACAGGCCAACTGGCACGTAGTTTCATTACCACATCTATGCCCAGCTCAAACCAGCTTAGACCTCGCTCACCCTCATTCAAATCCATTCAAAGGAAGCAACTGAAATAGCCTGTCAACCTTCATCAGAGTCACAGAGAGCCAAATGAAAGACGACATCATTTATTGTCTTTATTTTTCCCCTGTTTGTTTGAGAGACTGTCTTGGCAAGACCAAATAATGGGATGAAATACTGTGAGCCAGACAGATAGAAAGATGTAGAAAATCCACCTACAAGGAACGAGGATGGAAGTGCAATGTTTATCATCTAAATGCATGCAAATCTTATTTATTTTCTCAAAGCTGCATGACAACAGTTTTTTAAAGGTCGCACGCGTGTCTTTTTTGTAATCTTTTCTGCAGCAGACAGTGCAGAAGCGGGCATTTGTCAATGATTAATGAAAAGGCATTTTTCACTGCAGAGCCCAAACAGATAACAGTAGCACAACTACAGCAGTACTTCTTTATTGCTCCCTCTTTCTTGTTTAGTTGCTGCTGTAAACAATAACACAAGGCTGTGTAGATGAGCAGCACTGAATGGGAAGCATAAAAGCTCACCAAGCTTTGCCACAGAGTAAAAGGAAAGAGGAGCACATTTCTGCTTCAGCATATGCATCAAGGAGCTGTAAGACAGTATTGTATTAAATCATAAAATGACCAAGATATGTCACAGGAGATGGACGACACATGTTAAATTGAAATACTAGATTCACTGACAACGATGGTACAGGAAGTTATTCAAAATTTACATTTACAGCCTGCAAATTCTGCATATGTTGTGAAGAACCTGTGTAATCAAGCCCCTAATAGAGCTGTCAATTTCAATTTGAGCAGGACTGGTTCATCAAACTACCTGTTAACTTTGAGTCTCTGGGTGGCAGAGGGGAAACACAACTCTTCCATATGTTTAGTATGGTTTGCAATACCTGTTTTAAACTTGCATGAGGAATGTGTGGTCTGGTAGTGAAATCTGACCCCGAGTTGCAGCTGTCTACGGAGGTGCTGCTCACACAGTCAGTGCGTTTACACGAGTCAGACGCACACGGACAATTAATCGATTTTCTCCTCCGCATTTGTACTCGGCAAGTTGTCCAATTGCCTGTCTCAGCCGGACTACGGCCTTAGCTCCATTACATATAAACGCACATGAGTGATGCAGTGTTTTGGTTTTTTAAAGTGGGAGGAGTCTGGGACAACAAGCCTTGCTTGCTGATTGGACAAGAGAGTGGTGAAAGAGTGTACCACTGACCAAAACATGGACAAAAACAGCCAATGGCAAAATGGTATTAGACCACAGAGAGGCAGAGGGTACATTTATGAAATAAATACTTAAATATATAAATACACTAAACTGTGAAAATTTGCACCTGGATCAAAAAATAACATTACTAGATACCCATATACACTGGAAACTAGATGTTTAAATATACTGATAAAGTATTGAGACTTCGAGCTTACATAGTTCAGACATAATGGAGCATTCTAAAAAGTTTACCATCTATCAACAAATGGAGCTAAATGATGACGCTTAAGGTCAAACACTGTGTTTAATCATTGATTTACCCAAAGAGAAGGATGCTTAAATGAGACAGTTTGATTAATCCCACTGACTGCTTCTTCCATCTCTCTCTCTCTCTCTCCTTTTCTCTTCTTCATACTGTCTGTTTATTCACAGACCTCACTGCTACACCTGCTGGCCATTTAGAAGTGCTGCTGCACCATCTGCAGTGACACAATGAGTTATATTAATGCAACAATAAATCTGAACCTAATCTAAAATCATTGCCTTTCATCTGCTGCTGACATATGACAGCGAGATTGTTCATCATTCCGTCCAGTGGTACAGAGGGAATTTTGTTTTTGCATCAATCCTCTCACGAGGCTCACATTTGTATGCCTCTGCTTCCCCAAACCTGTTTAAACAAATAGACCAGAGTGTCTGGAAGAAGAATGGTTCAATGTTTGACAGACAGCTTAAAGGGGCAAATAGAGCCATGACATGAGGAGAGAGAAGGTCATTCTGCAGAAAGCCACAAGCGGCAGGTAATCAACACTGGCAGGAGCGGGGGCATTTGCATTGAGATGGAGACATTTAAAAATCAGTCGGTGTCTCTGGTCTGGGCAGGATACGAAATATAATTCTAAGCATTAAACAGGCTGTAGTCTTGTATCACCTCCTGGTCTTACTCACTCCTTTCCTTGTTGATCTGGACTTATATCTGTGTCTCCTTGTGGAATTTAACTGGAAAATGTATTTGCTGTAATCAAACTCAATGAGACAACAGGGTGAAAAACAGTCCTTACCACTAAGGTCTTGTTATATTGATTCACAACATGAAAACAAAGTAATGAGTCCTATTTAATACAGATGTAATACAGATGTTTTTTTATTTAGTTTTTATCCACTGCTGCAGAGATCCTGGATGTGATTCACAGTAGCTTGTGTTTAACAGGAGATATAAAGTACCGGTCATGTGCATCAGTGGGAAACCAGCAGGAGATCACATTCTTGTTGCTGCAGAAGCAGCAACTCTGGGTTGACTGGCCAGCGAATTACAGGAGATGAGTGCAGTTATAGAAGTGAACGGAGACAACATGCTGCGTTGCACCAAGTCTGAATTACAAACAACGTAAAATCGGGAAAACTGCCAGCTGCCAGCAAACTCTGTCAAACGGTTTGTGATAATTAAGTTAATGGAAACACTGAAACTATGTCACAAGATGGGTTATAAGCTGATCTCTTCTCATTTCTCTTCGGTGCTTATCTATTATTCTGTGCTCCCTATTTTTTATTTTTTTTTTTTACTTTATATATGTGTCAGATTATAAAGCATTAAACGTCTGTGATAACATTCTCACATATCTTGTCCTCGGCTGTCGAACGCATTCAGTTCCAGACTGATGCCGGTGGTAACTGCTGCTCCTTCCCTGTGTGCTTCAAAGGGAATAACTACACAGCCTCGCAAAAGCTCCCAATGACATGTATTAAAAATCAATGTGTGCATCCCAGTTAAATGTATTTTTCTTAAAATGCTTGACCATGTGTTACTCCGCCTGAGGCCTATCGAGGGCTTGTAGTAACTTTATCTGCCTCTGCTGCTCAGAGATACAGAGTGTTGGACTTCCTTGCCTGGGGCTATTGTGTATTAGGTCTGGCTGAGTGGTTGATAGGCTTAGCATGGCGTCTAAGTGGCATATGGCTGTGGGGAGACGCCTGGGTTGATATCCATTGTGATTCCTCAGTTGCAAAAGTCGCAAATGAACTTAAAACAAAGTGTACTATAGAGAAAACCTACAGTCAATTGAACTAGTGTGTCACCCACCATCTGAAATACATTAATTATACTCATGTTATCATTATGGTCATAAAACAGACCATACATAACAAAATTAAAGATTTTAAAACACTGAATACTACATGATAAACCTGAGTAGACAGGCGCACCGATGTCTCCAGTCTGAATGTAAATCTGAAGATAAATCAATGTGGGTTAAGGCCTGAATAATGCTCTGTTCTGAACCTGACAAGTCAAAGTTTCAACCGTCATTTTAAAAAAAAACATAAGCAAAAAAAGCTTGGCACATAACTTTCCGAGCTCAGCTGCTACCATTTGCTCTGCTGCTTGTGGCTGCAGAATAAAAGTCCTTTATTTTCTCATGTTGCACTGGAGCACTGTGACTGACCGCGCTCATTACAGCTCAGCACAAGACTAAATTGCATGTTAGCATAAGTGCATTTCAGTCACGTAGCTAAATTATAAGGATAATTCGACTTCTTTCATTTCCAACCGTTTTATCCTTTTGAGGATAAAGAGGACGACGTATTGTTTGGAACAACCCTTCGGATGCTTTGCCAATGTCAGTGTTTAAGGTTAGAGGAAAATTGTTAGGTAACTAAACTGGGAATCAGGGAAATGTCTTGATTACATTTACTAAAAAAAAAAAGAATAATTAAATTGAAGTTTTGCGACAGGATGTGAGCTATTTCCAGCATGAAAGCAAGAAACCATAAACTCCCATGCAGTTTAATTTCTGCTTTGTGACATAAAGGGCTCGCTGCTTCATTGAACTGGACAAGGCCATGACTCCTGCCAGAGGTTTCTTTCTTCCTGGCGAAGGGGAGTTGTTTTCGCTGCACTGTCACCAAGCGTTTGCTCATAGTAGAAACTGCTCTAACACTGTGGGGTCTCAACCTCATAAAGTGCCTTGAGGTAATGCATGTTGTTGTTGTTTATTTACATCTTGTTCCTTTTTCCAATTCACCGCTGTCAAACAGCAGAAGCAAAAACATAGCTGCCTCTGATAACCAAGTTCAGATTTTCTTCTCAGGTCACGCGATGATACTTTCTATTTATGACATCAACAGAGCAGATGATGGAGGTCACATCCAGGAGAACCCACAGTGCGTGTGCATGTATCCAGAAGCCATGGGCAGAGAGTCATCAGACTTTCAGAGGGTGGGTTGGGTTTCAAAACCACAAGACAAGAACAGAACTAATCAATAATATATTACCATCCAACCAAACGGGACGAAAGAGTGAAAGAAAGAAACAGAGTAGCTTAGGAATGTCAAAAGGGTTCACAAAGTGACATTGGGTGCTGGCCAAATGAGTATTCTGCCTTCAACTGTGCCTGCCCTCACTTGAATAAGACTGAAATGCAGGTCCAATAGCCAAAAGTGATTGTTGACATTGGCCTCGGTTTTCATTCACGTCTGGGGAAATGGGTCTGAATTTCACTGGCATTGATAGAACTGAAGCAGGAGCACATGGACTGGGATACAGTCGGAGATGAATCTCTCCCTCAATGAATTATGCATTGTTCCGCTCCTGTATTACCATGTACACCACCATGTTCACTTTCACTGTATGAAGAACTTCTTTGTCCACTGTGAATTAGCAAGCACCTCTCTCATCTCCTTTCATCTCACCCACAGACAGTTTCAGCAGGAGATGGGCACGCTTTTGGCATGCAAATTATTTAATACAACTGTGAAAAAAGAGACACTGTCAGGGTTTTTTTTTTTTCATCTTATCAGTCTGACTTGTGAGGGAAAGAGAGGATTTAAGTCTAGAACCAACAAGAGCTTTGTCAAAAGTGTGTGAGTGCTTAAAAATTACTTTTTGAAATGCGTCCCATGATTCAAAATCATACTTTGCTTGTTTCCCTCCAGACTCACCCATCATTCCACAGCCGGCAACACAACACCACAAAGAGAAGACACATTAGTGTGGATTACAAGTAAAATTACACCTTCAGGGTTTCTATTTGTGACTCTGACTCTGGATCTTAGAAGACGGTACAAAGGATAGAGGGAAGTGTAGGCGGCAACACAGCGAAACATCTTAAATGACTTGCTCTTCCAGTTCAGCCCTCCACCAGATAGCTGTCAGACTGCGCTGACGTTTCATTGGAAGCACAGACATGACCACAGGAAAAGTGGGACCCAATTAGCGCGTTAGCTGGCCACTGACCTCTGATGGCAATTTGATGACCACCAATAAATGTCTGTTAGACCGCAGTGGCTATCACTCCACGTGTCAGTCAAGCAGCACAGGGACAGCTGCAGTTTACTTCTTCACTCACACATGCTAGTAAAACGAGCTTGGTTCAAAATAACTTATGGAGGATGATTAATGACGTTACATCGCTTGTTGAGATGTTGGCAATCATCCGTGACATTTCCAATTTTGTAGCAATGCATGTCAGTGGCTTGAATTGCCAGATGCTTATCATCGGTTATTTCAGCAAAACGGCTTTGATCGTTGTTCATCTTTTATTATTGTGAGTAATTTGAAGTGTTGGGATGATGACACTTCTGAAAATGTATGAAATATACATACAAATAAAGGGTCTTACTAATTCCACTGAAACCTGGCAGTGTCATCTTAATCAAAGTATCTTCTTCTGTCTGCACATACACAGCAGCCACTAAGCAGATGTGAGACGGCACCGGTCTGTGTGCGTGCACTTTGTGTACGTATGCACGCGCACACAAGATGAAGACGTGTCAGCGACAAGGTGACAAAGGTGTGTGCACATTTTCTGTCATAAAGAGACCTGATCGTGTGAGGGTGATGAGATATAATGCAGATGGGAACACACAAGGTCACCTGCGGTCCTTCCCCTCTGCTGAAGGTCACATTTCATCACACTCTCTGTCATCCACATTAGAAGGCGGAGCCAGGCCTTGCCAACGTCAGCGAACATAGAAAAGTAACTATATAACCCTCTTGAGATAGAAAGAGTCAGCCTTAAGCAGAAATAGAGTGCGCGAGAGGGGAGGAATTGAGACGAATAACTCTTGAGACTCGTTAGTAGACTTTACACTGAATTGCAGCTGTTGCAACAACTTAGAGTCATTTTGGATCAATTAATAGTGTACGTAAAACATTACTAATGTAACTTTAAACAATTAAAGTAGACAAATACAGTCCTACTTGTTTATATAGTGAAATACTGAACATGCTGAGAGGCATGCTGCCCAGTAGAGAACGCCTTCATAATGGAACTCTATCATGCACCAGTGGTCATTTCAAAAGTCACTGAGATGATGTGTTTGCTACAGGAATATCACATTAATCCTGGAAGTTGCCCAATCAGAGTCCATATTCATCAGATTTCTACATTACCAGGTCATCATTAGCCATTTTCTGTTCATTTATTTAGCTTTTCTGTCAAAACTGTTATCAGACTGGACTTAATATTAAATTCCAACAAGCTTCCCTTTTTCCCCACTCATGCCAATCTAAACTTTGTTACACTGTTCAAACGGACCACCCATAAAGTCATTGTGCCTTTACAAAATAATTACTTCTTCAAAGCGTTTCCTGCCAACTGTTTTCTTCTTTTTTTTTGTTTTTTAATGTATTAGGTTCTGGGGGAAGGGGAGGCAGCTGTGAGCTGGGCCCAGCTGTCAATGAGGGCCGGTGGAGATGAGAGGGGAGGAGCTGATACTGAACCAACCTGAACCAACTTGAAAAGGAAGATCACTTTAAAGAATTCCATTAAAAGCACAGGTGATATCTGGATTTCTCTGATTCGGACTCTGTAGCATATTTGCAGTTCTGCGAGCACATTAATTATGCTGATCCACATGGCTGAATTGGCTGAATAAGGTTCTTTCTCTGCACATTCAGTTCCTTGAGGTAAAAATATACTCAAAAGCTGCTGTGGTCTTGCTGCATCACGTCCATACCAAATCCAACAAAGTGCACAGGATGTACTGAGGTGTGGTTAGGGCAGAATTTATGAAATAACTAACTGGGAAAAAAATGTCCTGATTTTGACGGAATGGAAATTAATTCCGAATAAATTTGCTGAGCCATATCTTCATCCCCCACAGTTATTATGCATGGAATGAAACGATGTGATGGATATTGTGGTACAGCTCTGTCTGGACTAAAATGCAGATTCGCTTCTCATGCTGTTCACGCAGTGTTATTTCTCAAACCATACCATACATCTGCACAGACTTTTTGCCTTTCACTTCCTTTCACTGATGCAGGGCTGGTAGCCTTCATACTGTGAAGTGGAAGCTGGGCACTACTATGCTTCATGAAGTGTCTTTCAGGTAGACTACTGATGTCATTTGGTAGAAAGAAGGTTTTAGTTATACCAGCCTTGATTCTTTCTATGGTTGTGCATTGGAAGGACTCTGGTGATGCATTACATCACCCAGTACAGGGGTTTCAATATGATATATTGTGATGCATTCAAGTAACACAATGTAGGATTTGCCCCCAGCAATGCAGACGTGCTCAGGATTTGACAGAGTTGACATTCACCCTGTTGTAAGTTGATGTATCATCAAAATATTCTTATTATTTGAAGGTTGAAATCCTACATTATGTCACTTTAATAGATTACAGTATGAGCAAGCAAGGTCATTTCTATTTCCCCACCAAATATAAAACTTTTAGAAAAACTTCAAATAACAATGTTACATACATAAGAAATATAAAGTTTTCTTTAGTAAAGTAAAGGGATTGGAAGGGGGCGGAGAGAGTCAAATAGCTGAAAGCTGGCTTCCAAATAGTGAACAGAGGTATAATTTACAACACAAAACCACTGTCAAGAATATTTCCAATATATTGATAAATAGTTTTAAAGATTGGATAGAGTATCATGTCTTGAAATATTGCAATATTTTAAGTGATATTTTCTTATACCCCTAGATTCTTCTGAAATTACAGAAAGAACACAAATTGGAATTTCTTTCAAATGCACATGGTTCTGTTGATAAGGCAAATACGGAAAATATCTTATATGCTAAATAGCACAAAAGTGTATATTTGACCCTGAAAGAGTCATTCTCTGCTCCAAGGCATTGAAGCTGCCTCCCATCCCAAAGTCCAGCTTAAAAGTCACCAACAGCGTGACGTTTAAATAAGCAGCAGGACAACTCGATCAGGTCACAGCTATAAGCAGACACTGCAGCCCTATCACAGCAAGTCTGAGATGTGACAAATGACATAATAGCATTTGTTGGTTGAGTGGTTATCACTAAAAAAAGACCACCCCACCACAAAAAACTCTCTGAATGGCTTCCCATTAGGCCAACAAAAGCAATAACTGGAATAAATGACATCATCTGGAGATAGCCATACCAGTACCAGCTCATGTTACAGCGGCAGAGAGTTTTGCACATGTGTCACAAGGTGCACAGTTTGCTCATGTGCACAGACAGGCTCTCAGGCATACCTCAGTGTTGAATCAATCTGTGGGCTGTGCCATCAGGCGATCCAGGTCTGGGGCTTCTGTGTTGTGTTTGAGACACAGAAACAATGTGGTGGTACCTGCATCATGCCCCTTGAACATTCCAGCCTACTTGGGAAAATAAACTCCTGCTTCATCAGCTCTAAATCTTTGGTGGATATGTGATGACAAGTCCCAACAACGCCCAAAGACAAACTCGTCTTCCCATCACCATACAAGGATGAAAAAACCCTGATTCTGTAACATAAAGCCTGGGAGAACGGCTCCCCCACAACTCAAAGAGAATTTATTTTGCCTTTAAAGTGGTTTTTGTCACAACTTGCTTGTCAGTTGGCATTTGTGGGTTTCAACGTGTCAGATTTGACACAACTCCCCTTCAGTAGCTGTGGGCTGTTGCTAAACACCCACACACCCAACTGGGATCCAACCATCTCATTCAGATCCCATTCTCCATCTTGACAACACTGATCATTCTCATCGTACTCAGCAGTGATTTTTCCGCCTAAAGCATCCGATTGGTCAAAGCATGACTCATAATGCTGGGGGGAAGCCTATGTACACGGTTGTTTTTGCAGCCACTTGAGGCATGGATGTAAGGCTGATGAATACAGCTTGTCCGTGTTAAGAAAATACACCGCAAACTGCCACTACCAAAAGTTGTTAAACAACAAATCACATCTAATGATATGCTCAACTTGAAAACCTAAAAAGCTAGTACTTAACAAGCACAGAGACGCTGTCATGTTTCAGCATCTCTGCACCAGCAGTCACACACTGACAGATTCACACTGCAGGACAAAAGGGACAAGGCTGTCTCCTGTCCTGTGTCCAGGACACATGCAGATTACAGGATTTGTGTCTTTAAAAAGACATTGAAGAACATACTGTAAACATGTTGTGAACTCAGGAGAAAGCTTGACAGAAAGGCTTGCAGAGCAAGTGCCCCATGATGTGCAGAAAATTAAAACGAGAGATTTTACACACATAAACCTAATTAACTCTACCTCCCTGACCCTCTAAAATGTAAGCCATGCAGACCTGTTAGTAGTATAATTATATCTGATGTCATCTCCTAAGTAACACTTGCAGACTCTTTTGTGTAGCCTGTGCTTTACAGCCGTGGAATCTCAGGGGAAGAAAAAGAGCCAGTGTCATGCGGTCAGAAGGCATTTTATTCTGACAGAAATTTGTGTCAGCACTTTCGTTTCCACAGAGTGAGAGGCCTGGCAGTTCAGACCCTGTGAGCCTGTTTCTCGAAGGAGAGGCAGGGTTTAACGGGACAAATCCTCCACTCCATTTGCCGGCCTGCATCTTATGGGCCACAGCAGCTGTGACTGTGCATACCGCTCTGCAGCCTGGGAACAGCTGACGGAGGCTGTTCATCTTCAGGCACACATGCAAGAAGCTGAACAGTCTACAGACGTAATGTGTGTGTGTGTGTGTGTGTGTGTGTGTGTGTGTGTTAAAGCCTGGTAATGAGTCTGCAGAGGTCACTGGTAGATGCTTTACTTTTTCCTGACTTAGTTTACCGGAGCTGCCACGGTTAAAATCATTGGGATGATGGCAGCATCACAACCAACAACAATATCAAGGCTGCCATTAATCAGCAACAACGAGACCATTTTTGAAAGCATCTCAGTGGGTATTTTTGAAATTAATAATGAATCTATTTTCTACATAATGCAGTTTTCCTGCAGTTATTGTGCAGTGGACCCCCAAAAAAGATTCATGACTTCTAAGAATGAGTGAACTAAAAGCACATTAGCTGACTAGTCTGTTCAGAGAAGATACAGTTACAGATACATGCATTCAAATAAGTTTGTAATCATGAATAACGAAATGATTCGCGCTAAAATTGAGTTAAGAAAATTGCAAATTGCAACGATTGTTTCTTGGGTTTTACCGTGATGTTAACGTCTATCAAGTGATGTGTTGTTGTTTTTTTAAGGAATAAAACCTTAAGAGGGTATATTTAAGATGTCCTGCAGGTTTACTCTTGCGCAACTTGTTTTACATAACACGTTTAATGAGCGGACGACCCATGTGTGAATGATCTTTTCAAGTCAAAACATCCAAGGTATTAATTATTACTGTAGAATTTTTCAAGATAAACCAAAATATCCACTGGAAATACCACAGCACATATTTCACAATCCATACACTTGCTTTAAAAGGGAAACATTACAACTGGCAAAATGTTCATGAGATGACCTTGGTGAGATGCATCAATACGTGTAAAGAGGTTCCTGTGCAACAGACTGGTTCAAGTGCCATGAAACTCGCTCCATGACTCACCATGAATAGAATGCAGGTAGGTCTCCAAATCTGGCTTTCAGGGTGAGCGAGGTGCTACATTTCGCTGTGCTGAACCACGGTCCCGATCCCTCTCCAGAGGGGACACCCAACAGTTCTCTACAAACCACACAGAAAAAAAAAACAACACTTTAACTGAAGTCAAGTCCTGCACCGAGACACAGTGGCAGCAAAAGCAGACGCAGGCCTGCCGCTGTTCAATCTTGATGATCTTGCTTCAACAGGCCATGTCTGCGGTGGATACAAGGGTGAATTGTCAAAGTGCAGACTGGAACAGTAGACGGTTGTCACTTTCTTCATGGGGTGTCTCTAACATAAAGTGTTGCATTCAGGGGCTGTGATCTGGAGCCACACAGTCTCAAACTTATCCTTGTGTCATTAAGTGTGCGAGCCAAGGACTGAGGGCAGAGGGTCACTGACATTTCTGTGTGGGAGACGCCAGCGGCCATGTGATGAGAAACACAGGCGGAAGAAGGTATTTCAGTATTTCATATTTGCGTTTTCAACCTTCAAACCTCCAAGCTTATTTTGATGGTGCATTGACTTACAACAGGGTGAATGTCTACGTCGCCTGCATTGGCATGCATTGACTATGTAAACTTCTGGGGCTTTTTAATGGCACCTTGGCAGCACCATTTTTCTTCCTCTTATAAAATATGTAATTAAACAAATGATGGGAAAATAAATCTTTAAAAAAAAAAGAAAAGAAAACTTGATTGGTTAAATCTGCAGTGGTGAGGCATAAACACAGATGATAGTGAATTATGGCAGCTAATTAGCCTTTTGTAACTACTTGAATTATTAGAAGAATGTCCCAGAAAACAAAAACTTCTTTACCAGCTAAAAATGCATATCCCAGTGGTATTAAATAAATTAATTTAAGGCTTAACGGTGCCCCAATTTCAAACCTCTATTCTGCTTCGACAATATTCTCCTGTGTCAATACAGACTTCCTTTTATTAAAAAAAAAGACAACAACGATGAGGAATTCTAAAAGGAAGCAGAGCACAGTCATTTGTGCACAGAGACTACTTTTGACAAACTGCAACAGCATAATCACGTTTTCTCAAGGGTGTCACACGTTTGTGCACTGCGCTCTGTGTGGAAACCTCTTAAGACTTAATCTGAATTTTACCAACACATTAATTAAGATGAGCCAATCAATAGGAGGCTAAATAAGTTAGAGCAATAATAATGAGAAACAGTAACAAAGTCATGACAGTTTGACTTTTTATATATATAAATGTGTTGTTTTGTTGCTTTGCCAGTGAGTTAAAGGCACAGTGGGTAAAATTTAGCAACATCTATGAGTGAAGTAACATGCTGAAGCTGAACATCCCTCCCCTCGCCTGTCCCTTACATGTGTGCCTTCAGTTAGCAACAAAAGATGTTTTGTTTGTCCATTATAGGCTATTGTAAAAACATGGTGGTCTCTGTAGGGCTGACCCCAATCATGTGATTGCACACTGGACCTTTAAAGCAAATATAAAAGGTTTGTAAGATTTCCTTATGTCCATTTTTGTCAATTTTCAGAGATGTTTTTTTTCTTTTTGTTGAGATATAAATTTGTATGTCCAAGTGAAAAAGTGAGGCTATATAAAGACAGCTAATGGAATGAGGTCAAAGGAATACGGCGGGTCAGTTCCTCTTGTCACTGAAACGCGTAGGGTCGCAAAGGGCAGGCAGCTGTCCCCTCTGGTAGATGATGATTAGAAGAGACACAAGAACACAGGACCCATCTGCACTATTTGTGTGGTTTACAAGGATATGAACTATAAGAATAAGATCGAGCACATGTAAGAAAAAAAACAAAAAAACTGAGAAATATCAAGTCCTGCACACACGTTGTCCACTGCGTGTCTGTAATCTTAACTGAGGAGGCCAGAAATTAGAAACAAATTAAGCAACTAACACTCTAAACAAATCCCCCTTTGCCTAATAAATATGACATTCACGCATTCCCTCTCATCTCCTTCTCACGGGCAACAAGTGTTTAAGCTTTCATGTGATACAAATGCCTCTGTGTAAAGTCTGCCGAGTAATCTGTGGCTAAATTGTGCTGCTTGAGATCATGAGGAAAAACGCCGCCCCGAGACTCCGTCTGCCAGGTGGAGAAATAGGCACTCGAACAAATTGGACGGCTTAGACCAGACTCCACGCTCACAACAAGGCGTCCACCTTTGCTCTTGCCACAGTTTCTGTTCACTGAACATCAGTGAAGTAAAACATGAGAAAAATCACGTACTGTCGCGATGTGAACTGAGTTTCATAGAAAACATGGTGAATTTAATAATTAAAACAATATCACAATTAATCTGTGTCTTAAGTCATACGAAACGCAGTAGATTTAGGTGAATTTTGTTCTCTTTTGTATAAAAACAAATAAAAAAATTTATTTTTACCAAATCACTATTTTCCATTTGCAAAGTTATTTTCTGGTCCTACAATGTTTAGGCAATAAAATAAGAATGGGGCCAAGCTTTGACACTACGTGTGTCTTCATTGTTAATTTACAGACGGTAGACTGAATCACCTACTCATGCTTTAACACTGCAAAATTAATAAAACAGAGGTGACTCAGCCTGTTATGTCTCAAACCAGCTTAAAATTCTACAACAGCTCGCCAGACGAGCATGGTCTCACCAAATGACATGAATGAATAGTAAAGTAATATCCTTAAGTCATTTTGAGGGATCACTATGCATTTTCTTACTTTGCAGTGTCATTTCACGTCACATTATTTCACTACTGACTAACCCCTAATGTTCTGGTGTTTACTGACATTCTCCAGCATCCTTACTGTCCTTTCCTGTCCAGTCCAAAATAAGGAATGCTACATCTCTTTCTGGGACCTTGGTTCAACATTGGACTGCCTTTTATAATATCGCACAGCGAAGCAAACCAGCACGAGCTGTTGAAATAACACAGCAAAAAGCACAACCACTGCCAACACCTACTTATACTTAAAGAAATCAAGAAAAAAACATGCGCTTGACTTTGTTGTCAAAAGAAACAGAAGAGAAACATCTGAGCAGCAGCCTCACAGGTACAAGCTCTGAATGACAGATTGTCAAGCCGTTATCAGAGCACACTGAAGTAACAGGGATCAACTTTCAACAAATTAAAACGCTTACAAATACACAGGGTGCACTCATCGATGCATAAAGAGCCAGGAGACTCTTTAACAGCCCCTGCTATTTCATGCACTTGTTCAGTGTAGATCGAGATGAATTAAAAATGTACACAAATACGGTCTGAAGGGGCAAGAGCCTTTAAATCACCTTCATCTCATTACAGTGGTTACAGCTCATGAAGGGGGAGGGGAGGTATTACTTCACCTTAATAATGAAACTAACATGGTCATGGAATGTAAAGTAAAATGAGTCTCTCCCTCGGTTTCTCTTCATTTCTAAATTTCCCACACAACAAACACACCTACAGGAGGTTTAACATCAAATAATGTCTAAATGTATCTAAGTTATCCATATTATACATATTATACATATTATACACATACAATATACATTACACAATATATAACGAGTGTCACTGGTTCTCATTACCTCTGTGACACAAGTTAAAAAATGAATGCTTTGGGGCATTCTGCGTCTTCCTGACTAAATAATATAGTTCTGTTTGAACTGGCATTAACACAGCGGGGTCTTCAGCTGGATATCAATTAGAGGCTAATTAAGGTGTTTCGAAATGGCAGACCCTCTAGCGTCCCATCCCCCACTGTGACACACGGACGACCCTTACCTTGACGGAAGGTTGGCCGTGTTCCTTCAACGCCGTCAGAGCAACATTCAGGGAATTGTCTCAGAGATACAGTAAAAGCAAAAAACGTTTACAAAAGCTTCAATAAAACAAAAAAGGATGCTATGGCAAAATGCACAACAGATTTATTCTTCCAGAGGCTCCAATAATTGAATTCAGCGATGAAGGAAGTGCTCAGATTATTGAAGTTAAAGTAGAAAAATCACACTATAAAGACTATGTGTTGCAAGTCATTAGTCGATAGAGAGAGCGTACCAACAGTAAGAATACTCATTAGCCACATTAGCCAGTTCCAGTGCAACACATTACATTGCACTATACAGATCTATTATTGAATTAGAACTGTTGACGCATTCATGTGAGAGCAACACTTTACTGTTGCCCGCTAAGGGTGGAGATTAACAAGTAACCACAGCCATCAGCTGCCAGACAGACATAGAGATAAAGGAAGTGCATTTACCTCTGTGGGGGAGTCAAGTAGAAGTAAAGCCTTTGACGGGGTCACAGTAGGAAAATCCCAGGTGTAAATAATCCTGTTATTGATTGATTAGCTAAATTCCATACAGCTGGCCTCAGTTTCGGGGCGCAGACATCGTTAGTGATATCGGCGACACCTGTGCTTTTACTGCTAAAACATGTCACAACGTCTGCAGGGGAAAAATGTTTGTTTACCCACCCAGCCTTGTGCAGCTCCTCTTTATCCCCGCCATGGTGTGTAGTTTTGGGGCAGAGGTGGTGTATAGTATTTTTAGGCAAACTCAGAAGGGACTCTTTGTTCGGAACGCTAACACAATGAACTCTCATGCCTGGACAAGGACGTATTATGGTGACTAGGGGCTAAGCGGTAGACCGCTCCCCTACCTTAAACACAAGCCACCCGGGCACTGTGTATGGAGGCTGTCAGCAAGACCATCACATAAAACTCACTAATCTTTTTTTTTTTTTCTTTTTCTTTTTTAAAAAGGGCACTCGTACAGACAATATCTGCATTCACACACATTTGCAGGATTGAATTAAGCGTTAAACTAGGAGCATTATACTTAAAACCACCATGAAGATCCCACAGACGGACTTTTCATCCACAAACCCATACAGCTGGAGGGATTGTGGTCAATCATGTAACATTCAGTTGAACTTAGAAAACGGAGTATATTTTTTTGGATCTGCATGCGCTTGCTTGCTTGCTTGAGTCACAGCAGCTTGAGTAACACACAAATGTGTATCAAAAAAAACAGTTTGTACGCTGTGCCACGTCACACCACAGGACTTCAGACTGACAGTAACCAGAACATGGGCAACTACAGTGGGCTGTGATTTGTTTAATTATATCATTATTTGTGGGACTGTAATTCAGTTATATTTGGTAAACATATTTCAAACAGTTTCACATGACACTGAAAAATGCCCATGTTAAGTAAAAGGAATAAAAAACAACAACTCAGCTTTGTATAATAATGTGGTTGGAAAAAACAAATACCAACAATATCATACATTCATTCATTGTCTTCCACTTTATCCTCCACATGAGGGTCAAGGGGCCACTGGGGCCAAATCCCAGCTGATATAGGGCAGAAGGTGGGGGAACACCCTGGACAGGTCACCAGGCCATTGTAAGGCCAACACACAGAGACAAACAACCAATCACTGTCACATTCTCACCCACTATTTAGAGTATCCAATTAATCTCTATGGGAGAAAACCAGAGAACACCCACACACGGGGAGAACAGGCCCAGACCAGGATGGGAACCAGGAATCTTCTTGCTGTAGAGACAAGAGTGCTAGTCTCATGTGCCACTGTGCAGCCCTAATATAACACAAACAAAGTCAAATTCCTCTGTCAGTTTCACATGCAGTGGTGGACCTTTTTTCCACACAAAAAAGTCTTAATTTCTTTGGCAATCAAATCAAATCCACTTAATAAACCTTAAAATGGCTGTTTCATCATCAATAACTCTCTTCTAGCTCCTGGTTACACACAGCGTCTTGACTGCCATCATAGACCAGATCATAATCAACATAGACATGTGAAACTATGCAGGTGGAAGGAAGACCTGAAGACCTGGTTGATGTAAGGCTTCACACAATGATAAGGATGGAATATCACAATCAAGATAAACCCCAACACGTGCCTTTTATCAGACGTGGGAGGAAGAAATGCCGTCAGCTCTGAGGCATGTTTGAACAAAAACAGTGAATATTTAAAAAGAAATTAAAAGTTGGTAAACTGTGTAGCACCACACTGCAAACGGGTCACTTTCTGTCATTCCACAAAGAGATGGAATTGTGGAAATAAAAGTAGCAATAGTTGACAAAACAAGCCAGGAAGAGGCTCGTGTAAGAGACATAATTACAGCAGCTGAGGTTTGTTTGCAAATCATGATCATTAAAGTCACATCACAAGCCTCTCCACTTATGTCGGACTCCTCTCCTTAAATCTCGGGGCTACCCTACTTAGATTCACAGCTACTCATGCGTTCTTGTTTCATAATACAAAAGGCATCTTTGAAAACAGACTCAAAACAATGCTACTTTTCAGAAAATCCTTTAATTTCTTCACTCCTACACTCATTGTAACACACCCTGTTTTGGCAAACAAAGCCAATGGAAGCTGCTGTATCTGCAACAACGTGTCCACTATGTTCTACAGACACACAAATGCCTGGCAAATTATAATGAAGTTAGCCCACTAATGGCGCTTCACATCACAGAGCTGAGGCCCATCTCCCACTGCTAACTGAGCAGCAGAGACACAGTGGAGCTATTTAGATATGACAGAGCGCTAGTGTTTCATTGACAACTTCATGCAAACCCACAGATCACATTACACATTAGCCTTGGCAGCAGCAGTGTCCGTGCACTGGCATTACGGAGTTGACATGGTGGTAACCCCATTTATCTTGTGATGAACCTATTATAGCACATTAAAATGACGGATAGCAAAGTCCGTGATTATCTGCTAAAAGTGACACCATGTTGTCACTGACAGGAACAGGAACCCTGTGCCGATCTGTTATTTATACAACACAATGAAGGAATTCAACCTTCAAGTAATGCGCCCAAGATTATGTCGGTGGCACATCGACCAAAGCCCACCCCACACTGGAGGATTTTCAAATCTGACGTGGGAGACCACAGACACAACAGACTTTGTAACTGATTTTCCACGTTTTTTTAAATCCTGAGAAAGCACAGACCAGACGACGCGGGGCCACACGCTTGGCGTTTAATCAAACGATTCCAGGGATTTGGGATCTCACAGAAACGTGTGACTTAACGTGAGTTCAGAATATAAACAGTGATGGAGGTGGACTGTCTGTTGGTTTTGTGCACAAAAAAACCCCCAAAAAAAACTGTGGGTGAAATCACGGCTGAGAAGACGGAATCAACTTGGCTTGTACAAGTTACGGTTCTAAACAAAAGTATGCAACATCCGTTTCCCACTCAATATCACACATGCATGGGGAATGCATATAATACTTCTGGAAGACTCCGATGTGTTTGATGACGTTAAATTTGTATCTTATTACCCCTCACACTAAAGGACAATTTGGCCAAATAATCTGTTCAAATCAGCCTAAAATCGGAAGGCACCCCACGATTGTCATGAATAGCACGTCTGTCAAAGCCTGAGCATGTCTCCATTTACTAGTTTTGACACTATGTAACTTCTGGTTTTGGGTCCGTGCCACAAAAAAACCACAACATTCTACCTCGACAGCATATGTCACAGCAAACCAAACAAACGATTCCTAAAAGCGTTATCCTTTACCTTAACCATAACAAGTTAATGCCCCACCCCTAACCTAACCCCAATTCAATCCTTAGCACTAAACATTTCTCAGGAATGACATTCTGCCATATTAGAATCTGGTTTGTGTTTATGCCAGAAAAGGTGAACACACACGCTTAAATGCACACATTTACACCTGACACATTAGTACAGTCAGGCTTAACTATTCTGTTCTCATGAACAGACATGACGTCAGAAGGCATTAGGATGATATGGGATTCTGGTGGCGTGGTAGCCTTAGGTGAAAATATCCAGGTATCACAGTATCACAGTATTGTGATTACAGCTCAAAAATGTCACCTCCTTTGAAAACACTGCCGACTGACGGCGTGCACCAACCTACAGGGGAGGAGTCGTGTTGCTCAAACATGACCAGAGACGAGTCATTAAAACAGCTTATGACAGAAGATATTAGCGCCCATGCCTAATCATCGGTGTGTATTTGAATAAAAAGGCATAAGAAAGCTAAATCCAATCTCATGCGGTCACAGGAGAGTCGTCCAGCATCCATTTTAACGCCAGGCATGATTTGTCATATACTGTGACAATTTCACTGAGGACACATGTTGTCTGAACAGGACCAGGAGATCAGAAACAGCTGGATAATAAAGCTTCAGTGGCAGATGTAAACCTCCATTTTCATCCATAAAAATTGATGGGAGTCACAGAGGTCAGCGTTATCCCCGACAACATAGAAAACTAAAGGTTACTGGTATCATAGCTGTTGCTCCAGCTTTCATGATGGATACTTTGCCATTCATCTGACATCAGCAGCTGGGGCCAGATCAAGCAGCTGCCTAATAGGCTAACAGGGATCCTGGGCTCCCAAGAGTAAAGTTTGAGTGGCAGACTGATTGGATTCAGGCGTCTAGCCAGCCTTTGTTATCCAAGAGCCGCGGCCATCTTGGCAGAATCACGTAATGTCATGTAATTTAAGTGGTAGCACTTCTAAAATATTACATGTACTACTTCTGCTCGTCTAGAGAGAGAGAGGTGATTAACTTTATTTCATTAAAAGCTGCAATGCAGCAACAGAGTCTCCAGTCACAGCAGTAACTGCCAATATGAAATATATCTGTGCTAACTACAGGGAAAAGGCTGGGAATTACTTCCCACACATCCCGGGCTCAGCAAGAACAAGCCTCTAGTCTCGAGCCACGTTCACACACAAAAATACATCAGTTTGAACGTGTAGCTGCGCGTCAGCATCTTTCCGGCCTGATTAGCCTTTTAAAGATTATTTTTCGACGTCTACACCAGGACATCACAACAGCAGAACACCACTTGGAATTCTACTGCAGGGCATTCACATGCCACCTGATCCAACAGCTGTACTCCATTTACACCAAGTGGCTTTCCACTGGTTTCAAAGCCTTGTTTGTAGTCGATTGCTCAAATCACTGTGTGCCACCAAGGCCATTCTGATAACTACCATGATTCTGACTATGATTATGATTATTAGAAGTTGAGGTAGGTGTTACACACACACACACAGCAGGGTCAAAGTAACCATATTTATGCATTTGAGATATCTGCATGTTTTAGAAATGAGATGTAGGTTTTAATCTGGAGGTGCAAATAAAAGTTAGACAAATAGGCTGCAATAACCCTCGCTCCAAACAGGCCCTCAGCCTTTTATCTGCACTGACTCGAAACAGCAGATCTTGTTACACACCGCCTCTACTGGGACATAAATAGTTACCATTCATGGCAACGGAACACATGCTTCTGCCAGATATACAAAATGCAACGCCCGTGTAGCAGACAGACTCAAATATGAAGTGAAAATAAAACATTAACCTCAAGTTATAATATATTGACGCGGTGCCCTGAGTTATTGTTATGGAACCATAAGGAGGCGTACATATAATAAGACACAGCAGATGAAAACACTGAAGCACTGAAACACTTTGATCCTGTGCTGTATTTTTGGTTGAGCTGCTGGATTATTTTTTAAGGTGTATATTCAACCTCTTTGAAGAAGAACAGGCAACAGCATGTACACGAAATACGACACAGTCTCACCAGCACCTTTCTTCCAATTTATTCTGTTTAGGCTTTTTTTTTTTTTCCGAAATGACAGACCTTCCCATACACACTGCACCATTCACTCGTGGCTTTGCTGAAATCACTCTCTTGCAATAACAAAGCAACAGAGAGCTGTGTGAAGTGGCACTTGCAGGAAAAAAAAAAAATCATACCCCAGAAGAACGTCAACCGGCTGATAGCCTAACACAAGACCTTGAACTATAGTCAAAGACTTTGTCACACAACTAGGTGAGGATTGGAGTTCAAATGTGCCAATCGGGTCTCAATGAATGTCCCTGACCCCCAGCAGTACAGCAGACGAAAGGATAACCATGAGAAAACTAGTGCAATATTCCTATGACGGAGGAGGTGAAAATCCAGAGAGGAAATTGGCCACTTACGTCAGAGTCTGTTCACTAACGAGACAGAATGGAGCGCGAAGAAGGCGCCGTTTTCTGCATCATTATTACATACTCAAAGGGCCTCAGCAGAAAATGGGGGACATGCCTGCGTACAACCTGTCCCTCGTTAACAGGAGGCAGTTTTTTTAAATGAGACTGAAGATGTATTTTTTTTATATATATTGGTGTACTTGTGTTTTACTTGCAGCCATTCATCAACTCTGGTCAAAGTCCACCTTGCCTTGCATTTCTTATATGATGCCTTCCCCACTCTTAAATTAAGTTACTGGCCAAGAAGGAAATAAATTAGGACCAAAATATCAATTTCTATTCCCTTTACCCTGCAATTTTTTTTTTCTAAAGTGATGATCATGCTATTCATGCTACAGTGCACACATACGTGTCTGTTTTTATGCATAAAAAAAACTGAAAAGCCAAGCATTAGTTTCCCCAAAAGGCCTTTCTGGTTTCTTTGACCGTTTTTCCCGATTAAAAACCAGCATTAAAAAGCCGCAATTCGCATCAGCACTCAGTGGCATGAATCAGAAATATCCCTGCGGACGACACCTTTATTCCCCATGCAGGAAATACTCTCACATTTTCAGAGCCGATAGGATTCAGAGAGCAACCCCCAGTGCTGTCTGGCTCGGCCGTGGATGCAAACCAAAAGAAACCATTTTTGCCTCATTAAAAAACAGACCTTTTCATATCTGAAGGAACAGTCAAACAGTCTTGCACTGCTTGAAGTCTCTTAATTAACCCCAGCAACTTTAAAAAAATAATACAAAATACACTGTCAGATATGGAGAGTACGTCCATTAACGATATACGTTTAAGAGTCTAAAACGGCTGCCGGTGACTTCAAAAGAAACATTAAAGGGGTTTAAACGTGATAAAACTTGAACGGTATTGTCTGACAGTCTGTAAATGTTTTCATTTTTTCACAAAAAGAACTGTGATTTTATTTTGTTTTGGTTTTTTTCATTTGATGTACCAATTTTATCTCAGCCATCCTCATCTGCTCTCCTCAACTAATCAGGGACTTCCTGAGACCCAATGAATAAAAATGTGCTTTCACGTATTCTGCAAAAATGAGTGCATTAAATTATGATCTATCGTCAGTGTAAAAACTGACTTCTTTAACTTAGGATCTCACCTTATACCAAAAAGAAAAACATTGCTTTCTGAAACCTCTGATGCTGTTGTTCTTCATGGGATGACAGCGTAACCACTGAGGCACATACAGTAGGTGTTCCATAGACAACACAATAAAAATATCTGGATGCTTGTACAACTAACTGACAGAAATCTACACTTTAATGTCACTAAAAGGCTTGTTTATTTCCGACATTCCTGATGAGGATTAGTCATTGAGACACAAACTAAGAATTCATGAAATGTTTAAACTGAATTACTTACAATTCAATCAGACCTGCATAATTTATCACACAACAAAGTGCATTCGAACTGGTGCAATACTGACATTGAGAGTTGAGAGTGGCTACTTGTATTAAAAAGTTTGTATTAAAAGATTTGTGGTGTGTTTTATTTATAATGCAGGTTTCTAAAGAGGAACAGAGTGAGACTGAAGGCTGTTTCCTTTGATCACATGCGGCAGCCAAGTCTTTTTAATTTTAACTTCTGTCCTCTCAGTGAGTGTGACAGGAGGAACCATTTTGGCTCAGGCTTTGGAAAACAAGGCCTTGTCACTGCCAGAAAGAGATAACAATGAAAGACATAAAGTTTAGGAATGGTCGACTAAAGACGGGGAGGAAAAAAAAAAACATCATGTTTTCATAATAGAAAAGATCCACACAGTGAACACACAGATGTGTACCAGGGGCTGGGATAGCAAGAGAGAAGCAAAACTAGCACATGTCACTGATGTGATGAGAGAAAGCTTTGAGGATGAATGTCTTTTATCTACGCCGAGTCGAGCTGACAACCAAGAACTTGAATAAAAAAAAAAGTACAGCGAAGACAGCAGGCATCTCCAGCCTCATACAAAAACCATGAGTGTTGGAACTCAAATCTTACCATTCTGCAGACCTATTTTTTTCCTCTCACAAAGTCTATATCACAAAGCCATACCTCATGATTGTGTGTGATAACTCGGAAAAAAAAAATACATATAAACCTTTTCCTCAGTGACAGTTTTGCTATTCTACAAAACCGCTCCCATGTTCAATCCTATCCGAGTAACAAGAAACATCCTAAAACAACTGCCATGGTTCCTCACTTCTCACAACATCCCCCATCCAACTATTTTCCACTATAAAAAGTGGCATATGGTGATCATCAGGAAATAAGTATTTTGCCTTGCAAACAACAGGCATTACCCAGATTAACAGCCTTTTGTCGAAACATACTATTAGCACATAAGACCCTGTCGAGAAGGACCAGATGTCAGATAATAGGCTGCGCGGAGTGAGGTAGGTGCTGGCCCGAAGCCACTGAACAAGTAAGAACAGCTTCTTCCATATAAACCTCTTCACTTTATGGACAGTATGTTGTTTGGGTGGGCAAACCCCTTCTTCCTTATGATGTATAGGTTAAATATAGGGTGCACACAGGGGGAAAAGTAGCTTCTAATTGTCCCATGTGTGTAACCCAAAATAGACTATATTCACCACACACCCAACACTGCAACTAACGATTTTCATAACGGATTCATCCGTCTATCATTTTCTCAATGAATCACTTATTGTTTTGTCTTAAAAATAAAAAATAAAAAAATGCAGAAAATGGTGCAAAATGTGATTCTCGGACCTAAAAAATGACAATGTCCACAGGCCAAAGATATCCAGTTAACTGTCACAGAGGACCAAAGAAACCAGATAATGCTTATATTTAAGAAGCTTAAATCAGATTTATATAATAACCAATGAATAAACGATTAATTGTTGCAGCTATACTAATACACCTTTACCATGCTGCAGAAAGGATTCTGTTTTACAGCAAATCTTGCAGCAGCCTCCCTGCCCAGTGAAGTCTGTATGTGTGTGTGTGTGTGAAAGATTATCACCAATGAACAATATAATTAAAAAAAAACACAACAATGTGTTGCACACATCATTTTCACAAAATACATTAAAAAAAATTAAAAAAAACCCAGACATGTTCCAGTTTGCTGAGGAAAAATGGCTTGTTATTGTGCACAAAGGACCTTTTGAGTCAATCTCATTAAACACTACTGGTGGGGTGTTTATTGGCTTAGCTGCCTGGCTGCGCTTTGCCTATATGAACAGCAGCAATAAATAGGCATTAAAGGTTATAGATCGGCTGCTGAAACTGACACTTCAAACAAAAAGAAATGATCAGTGGCATTTCTCAGATTCACTTGAACATGACAAACTAGTTGAGGATCGGCAGAAGTTGCCGTTGGGGAGAAAACAAAAAGCACAGATTACCTGATTCAGACTTGAACCTTTGTTTTTCTGACCAGCTTTGGCATCACATCAGAGCCTCCTCTGCTGCTGCTGCTACTGCTACTGCTGCTGTTGCTCCTATACAGTGTCTGCTGCTGTTGCTGCTGTTGCTGCTGCTGCAGCGCTCACTGCGCGGCTCCACGGTCCAAGAACTCGACCACTCGTCTTCACGTTCCCAATCGGTCCGGAAAAGCGTTAACAGCACCGATCCGAGCGGCTGCATCCAGTGTAGAGGCAGAAGGAGACGCGCACAGCTGCGACTCTCACGGGTCGTATAAGAAGGCGCTGACTCGCTCTGCAGTAGGCAGCAGTGACCGGGCTGACGGCTTCTTCTCACCCGCAGAGTGAGCCAAGTGTCGCGGCCGTTGACAACATGTGCCTGTGTGTGTGTGTGTGTGTGTGTGTGTGGTGCAGTCAGAGACAGTCGGTGCCCAGTGCCACGCAGCGCCGCAACATGGAGCTGCTGCTGCTGCTGCTGACCTGCCTATCACTGCGTCAAGTCCATGAAAGCTATCAAACACACAATTTCCGGTGCCTTCTCCTTTTCAAAATAAAAGCACCAAGGGGGTTGTCACGTTCAAGGCCCCGAAAACAAAATAAGAGTACATCCCAAAAATACACTACATTTATATAATAAATAGCTATAATAGCTAAAATAAAAAAGAATAACAATAACAATAATAATAATAATAATAATAACAATAATAATTATAATTATAATAACAATGATAATAATAATAATAATAGTAATAATAATAATAATAATAATAATAATAATAATAATAAAAAAACTACGCACTGGTATGAACCAGTCATTTACAGAGACTGGGTCAGGACCCACATATATGTGTTGCAATTAGATTTGCAGGCTTTTATTTAAAGGTCCAGCGTGTAAGAATTTGTGACAGCTCATCTGAGACTGCCAAGAATATCTGGGATGTGCTGTGAGCAAGACAGGCTGCAGCCAGACCCTTGTCGTGACTGCAGACAGCAACAGACATAGCCCACCACTCCCTTTCCTAAGTGCATCAGGAAACTACAGTGGCCTTAGCATACCAAAGATGTAAGCGCTCTCACAACCCTCTTACACTCACACACTGCTGTTTATTATTCTTAGGCCTGCCCCCACACGAGTGGATTTTCAAATCTGACTTGATTTTGTAAAAAAAAAACGTGGGGACACAACAAACTTTGTAACAGACTTTCAATGTTTTAATCCTGAGAAAGCACAGACTAGATGATCCTGTCAAGACGCAGGTTTAAATCATACGATTTCAGGGTGGGGATTCCAGGAATTTGAGATCTCACAGAAACTCGCATGATTTAACGTGACTTCAGAATATAGACAGAAATTTGTAAATTGTTACACACTGGATCTTTAAGTAAATAACACATAAATGAATGTGTGTAAATTGCAATTGTATTTCATTTATCAAACAGACATATGCTGGACATGGCTGGTTTACCTGTTCATTGGTCTTGTCACAATTTATATAGTGAAAGTAATTTATCATCTTTACAAAGTGGGTCCCTGTATAAAAGTTTAAGAAGCTCTGGTACAGACAATGCCACAGATTCTAACTTAACAGTAAATTTAGATAATAAATGTGGAGCTCATAGTCAATGATTTTGCCGCTTTTCTCTTAGAGGAGGGTTAGGTTTAACTGAAGGCATAAAATGTAGGGCTTGACTTTTAACACTTTTCTTATGAATATAGAGCTTGGCTTACACAGTCTTCCAAGTCATTTTCATTATTTGAAAAGCCAAATATATTGCTGAAGCTTAACACAAAATCAACATGATCCTAAACTAATCGAATAATTGCCTGTTACAGACCCAGAGTGTTCAGAGAAACAAGTTCAAACGGCAGACAATATCTGGGTGCATGCTGCAGAAGTATCACTTTGACTTTATCAGCCAGTAGATTTCTATTAGAAAATGTGGTGTCCCAACCAATAAACTGTCATTCAACAGATTGCAGTCACATAATTATCATAAATTATTCATAATTATAATGAATAATTTATGATGAAAAGAGGAACTAATACCTAAATCATTCATAATTAGTCAAGGGAAACAAGGTCGATGCCAATCAAACTTCAATTCCTCTCCCCTGGCGTTTGCCATTTGAAATGATAGATGGACAAAAGGTTGGCCAGAGTCAGACATTAGTCTGACCTCCTCCTCAATCAGTCAATAAAATTACAGGCCTATCAGCCAGAATTACAATCAGGGAGCAAAACTAACTACACACAGTGCATCAACGTGGCATAGGAGTTCAATGGCCTTGAGCTGACCGACGTAAACATGTGAGGCACCTTTGTAATTTATCATCATTTAACTAATATACATTGTTTATTTGAAGGATCAACAATTGATATTGATTATATTCTTCTATCATTGACAATGACTTGTGATTGTCTGTTTTAAAAGCCTTTTTATTCAACACAATATTACTCGCTGATTCTTTCTGATGAAGTGAATTAAAATATACCGATCTGACGCATGTGTTGATTTTTGAAATTTTTGTGCTGGATGAATGTGTCTGTCAATCGGTGTGAATGGATGAATGGCAAAACTGCAGTGTAAAGCAGCGTTGAGTGGTGCTAAATAAATATAAATACGAAGCATTTACCATTTTTACTATGACCTGGATGAATGAGGATCTACACAGACACACTTATCTGACCTTAACTGTAATGTGCTTATTCTTATTCTGTGATTAATTCATGACCAGCATGTATTCAGATATGAGCCTCTCACAGCAGTTTCCTCCTGCTCAGCGTCGCCGCTCCTTTTTCAGTAAACACTGAGTCTATTTACTCATGCACCAGTGACAGACTACACCTTCTTCAACAGCCTGTCTAGGATCAACTACGAGTGTAACCTTTGCCTTTTTAAGTGTGAGCTTCACGGGGTCACACTGCAGTAGCAGTTAAATGGCCCACTAAAGTGTTCTTTTTTTCCCCCCATCAATGTAATCTTTTTAATCATCATTTTACTGTTACTCTAAAAAAAACAAACTGACGACACGATGTGCTCTGTCATAAAAACTAATCACACAGTCTAAAAAAGGATAGAGATTATCCTTATCTCACATTTGACAGTTGCCAACATCATATGTCTCAGCTTGTAAGCATCGTACCTAAATATAGCCTTCAGTTGGCAGCCATAGTGAACCTGCCAAAGGGCATATTTGTACTTTAAAAGGCCCCCTCTCTGCAAATGGTAATGAGAAATACTTGAGGGAGGCCCTGGAAACAGGCATCAGTGCAGGGTATCTGACATACTCTGTTTATGTGTTTGTCTATGTGTTTGTCTGTGTGCGGGGGGGAGTGGTGTGAGGGAGTGTGATGGATGAGGTGGTCACAGATAGTCCCCAACCACTATCCCTATACCCCCCACCCCCAACACCAACACTGCCTGGAAACACATACGCTTCAAACCTCCCGTCACAGCTCTTTTTCGCCTCTGTCTTTCACTGTTCGTTCCCCTCAGTCTGAATACAGAGAGTAAAAAAGAGTGAAAACAGTGAAGGTGACTGTGCAGCCTACACTCCATAAAGCTGTCTGCAAGGGGAACTAAGATTAATGGACACAAAACACAAAATTGCAGGGAGATTAGCAGAGTCATGGGTAGCTAGAGAAGTAAGACAGTGACTCAGTGAAGCCCCAATCCTCTGCTTAACCCACTGGAGCTCAGGCTCTGCTCGCAACTATGTGTGACTGGAGAGAGTTTCTTATAAACTTCACTTCGATATTAATATGAGACTCAAAGATCACAGGGTCTCGACTGTGACTGTGTGTTATGATGGAACAGCGATTCAGACAGAAATGTGTGTTGTGGAATAGTTTTCATTGTTATGGTTTACTTTTGTGAACATACATGAAAATTAATGCTGCAACCAGCCACCATCCTGCCAGCAGGTGGTGCTATAATTATAATTTTGGAGCAGATTAGTCAATGTATCAATCAATGATAAGTGAATTATTCTTATATTCTGCTCCTTTATACTATTCTCCATAAGAGAACCAAATGTGTACTTGTTATGCTATATAGTTTATATGATAGAGCAAATGAATTATGATGCATTTATTATACAGTATGTCAACCAAATGTTTTCAGAGACTGAGGAGGTCCAAACATGTTTGCTCATAAAGCTCCTTAAACACTATAATAGTAAGTTAATGATTTATCTGCAATTTATCAGCATCAACTACAGCTTCATAAATGATGCCTTATCAAAAAGTGGTTCTGCTACTTTATCTTAAGTAAAAGATCTAAGTACTTCCAGGCTACATTATCTTTTGTCTTTCCTGTTTTGCATCTGTGTGTTTAATTTGAACTCAACATCAAAATAATAATGTCTCCACCCCCCCACAGTGGTAGAAACACAGCAACAGAAAATGACAGGCTGCTTTAACTCTCACAGAACATCCAGTAGCAACAGTGAGCAAAAGTGAGCATAGCAACTGTTGCTAGGGAGAGACAGGGCAGATCCCTAAAGAGCTGATCTGCTCATTTGGTACATCAGCCATTTAAAACAAATCTCCTGAAGAATTTTATTTTAGCCTGGCAATACCAAAGTAACGTAATCTTGATCATTTGAGCATCTGTTTAATGAATTGACTGAAATGCAGCCGTTGTCACATCTGCAAATATTAAAGAACACAATTATAAATTTAAAAAATAATGCTGATGACGATCATAATAAATAACGATGTAATTCCACTCCTAACAGCTTGTGGGTAACCATGCAATGAGGTCATAAAAGTACCTCAGCGTTGAGGCTGTAGAGTGTAGTAGGAGCCAACCTCACGCAGTAAATACACCTGAGAGTAGAAACAGGTGTTACAGCCTCCTGCTCTCTTGCGTGCGCTAAGATTATTTCACACCTGACGATATCTGCAAATGTTGTTCTACACTAGCTGGCAGCCATCTGTTATGTTATAATAGAGTATGTGCTGGAAGCTACTGTGTGTATGTGGAGAGACAAGGTGCTAAAAATCTCTGTGGGGTTAATGCGAAAGAAACAAATGGGTTTAAAAAGTGAAGGGAAACTTTCGTGTTAGCTTTAAATAGACATTTATATATAAATATACTTTCTTTGTTGTACTGTATCAACGCTTTTTTCAGGATAAAAAACAGGGACGGAGGAGATTCCTGTTATGTAACCTTTTGCCCCCATGTCCATGTTTGCTGTGGGAGGCAGCTCATTCTACTCTATATAGAATTCGGAATATAAAAGGACCCCGGCTGTGGAACATGTAACCATGTTCCATAAGAACAGCATCCAATAATGCTCTAAAGAAATAACTTTCCTTGATAGTCAGACTCCAAACCGTCTCTGCTTGCCACCTGCAGTCGCCCCATACGGCTCTGGGAAAAGTGTTTTGTCTGAGTCAGGATACCCACGGAACAAAAGCTCGGTGTCCTGCCATCATGCAAACTCCCGTAGAACCCAAAACATTACTGCATACTGTTTTTGTGATGTGTTTTTCACTGTAGGTTTATAGTAGGATTTGATAGAGCAGGTTTCACACTAGGTGTTTTTCTTTTTATCATTACCATTTACCATATGAATTATTATTGATGGACATCACCCATTGTGCTCCCAATTAATTCTGAAGGACTTTGACTCTAAATCATTGGTCTGCCACTGCTTTTAGGTTTCTGTCGTCAGGCTCTCTAATGTCTTTTATTGTCTTTATGTCATTTGACTGAGTAGTCTGTGTTGCTGCTGTCTCTTGGCCAGGATGCCCTTGGGAAAGAGATTTGCAATCTCAGTGCTATTATCCTGGTAGAATAAAGGTAAAATAAAGAAAATGCGTTTTAATATGTTTCACCTATTTGATTTCCTCCCTGCACATTTTCAAAGAAAGCACAGATCTGAACATGAGTGATGGCACATTTGCAAACACCTTTTCAGATGACACTGGGTGATTTCCTGGGAGTAACACCACTGCTCAACATATTCTTAAGATTTTAAAGAGCAAGTCAAAGTAATTACAACATCAGGAGTAAGGCTGGATTCATATTTCAGATTTTTATTATGACATTTCTGATTGTCCCAATAAAACCCCCACCAATATTGCCTGTTTAATTACCAAACAAATGCTAATTTCCTCAGATTCCAATGTCACTCAGATGTGACAATTATTAACATTTTGGTGAAACCTAATACAAGTATCACAACAAACCACAATGCTTCTAATGTAAGTGATCAATCACAATTGCACTTGAAATGAAAAGAAATGAAAAAGTGTCAAGTGTTAATTTCTATGTCAAAGCCCCACAAGATTTATAAAATAATCTGTTTGGTAGGTCGACATCTTATACAGTATAAATCACAGCACTAAAACATCTGTATTGTTTCAGCTTTACAGAAACACAACAATTCTTCTGCCCAAAAATCTACAACTAAAGAACTTACTCCAACACCAACAGCAGTGATATAATGCAGTTTTAGGGAGTGAGTTTTATTCAGACTCAAGCTGATGTCACATGGGAACTGGATCCATTGATCTGCATCAGTATCACATGAGTAAAATCGCTGATGCTCCTCTTTGAGATTCCTGTGATATGGCTCAGTTCTCCCACAACCTGTGATACATGAAGAGGAAGTTAGTCTGCATGGATAAAAACAGCTTGTACGGAGTTAATGAGTAACAGACAAAGTACACAAACAATAAGTACACTTGATGTTTGTACACTTTCTATGGTGCTGACATTTAAACTGTGTGTACATAATTTGTAATAGCTCAGTATTATCTCACCTGTTCCCACTTTTTGACATAGAGGATGAACGTAGCCACAGCAATGACAGTGACACCAAGAAGCATGTTGTCTTCAGTCACCGTCGCAAACTTCTCTCTGGTTTTTAAACGCAGATAGCGGCATCTTATCGAGTGAATATTAGACTTAAATTTGCCAGATGGCCAAAACGCAGCTCTCACATGATTGAAAATATTACTTCATGACTGTTTTGATGTTGCGTTGTTATTAAAATTCACTTCGTAAACTGAAATGTTGATCGTACATCAGTGATGTCTACAGGCTCACAGCTTGTTTCTGCTGCCTCCAAGTGGCCTAAAGGAACCACAGTTATGACAGGGTTGATCATTTTAACCCACTCACAATATGGAGGATGTGCTTCATCCTTATTAAATACCTCCTGAGTGACTGTGTTGCACTGGGTGGAGACGTGTGAAACAAGATAGCACAAAGAAGTGTCGGAAACCAAAACAACGTTGACAGTTCACATCTGCTACTCAACGATCAATCAATCAGCCTGTCCACTCTACCATGGCAGTAACAGCCTGTCCCAAAACATCAGGAAACATGGCTGCAAGACAAATATGATACCTCTGTTCTCTGGTTGGGTTGAGACATTGACTGATTGTCTTTAACAATGTCTCGTAGATGGGAGTCCGCTGTAGGCTGACAAACTGAAGGACATGATGGCCCATGTCATACAGGCGCTCCACATGGATGGATGGCTCATTGTGTCCTACCGAGGTTTTAATCACCACAAATCAGTGTGGCATTAGAGAGCTATTTGTTATATTATTATTATTATTATTAGTTTAATTTATTTCCTAATATAACAATAACAAAAGTTGTTTAGTAAATACATGTCTTACCAAGTACCTCCAGAAGTATTTCCATGTACGTCAGAGGATTTGGGACATGCAGTCTGAATTCAAGTGCTTTCAAGATCATCATCTCTGATTCGAAGAGAGACTGTGCGGAAATTCTGATGCCAACTGAATGCAGGAACTGCACAGCAGTCTTGTTGTTGATTATCTAAAAATTGTAGCAAGAACAAGCAAGTTTATTTTAGTTTATTAATAAGATTTGTTTATATTTTCTATCCATGGAGAATTAAGTTATTACTGGTAGACTTCTCAGAACTAACCTGACTGTACAATGACAGTTTGCTCGCAAGTTGGACGCAGGAGAAGATAAGGATTGGGAATTTCTCCTTGATCTTGTCAAAAAACGTCCTTGAGTCCTTGTGTCTTCTCGGCTGATCACCAGCTGATGTGTGGGCAGTGAACAAATTCCTAAGGTGCTTGACCATGAATCTGAGGGAGATAATTATTCACAATGAAGGCATGGCTGTGACACATAAGGGTAATAGCATATACAGTATGTGGCTCCTTATTACCTTTGAAGTAATTCAATTGCATGGTATCCAACCAGTGGATCGAGTCTCATTTCTCTGGTTATCAGAAGGATGTACTCTGAGAGACAGGAGAGAGAAACAGTTCACAAAAGCAGAAAACTAAACAAAACATTTTATTTGCAAGAGGGCATGAACTCAGCATGTTGGGAAAGTTTACAGACCATAATCAGCGCATAGAAAATGTATTTACAAAAAAGAAGCTGAATGCATGCCGTAAAGCTATGTAAAATGACACAGGGAGATAATGCATGTAGCTCAAAAATCAAAAAAGTAAAATTTGAGACATAACTCTTTAACCATCCACTGTCATTTATGACCTCTTTGTGGTGACGCTATCTGAACATAGCAGTGAAGGAGAACATTAAGTATCTTCCATCATTTATCAAGGAACAAATCCTCCTCTGGCTGCTTGTTTACATGTAAAAGAACACATAGGCTCAAATGTCCAATAAAGTAAAGCAAGAAAATAGGATACATATTCTTCTTTCAAAATGATTATTCTCTTGTGCCAAGAGCCAGGTATGTTACACATGAAAACACTGAACCATAAACAACTGGGTTTCGACACCAGCCACCAGCAAAACACTGGCACAAAATTGGCAGCTGAGACACTCTGCTGCCTCAAGGAGTAAGCAGCATTGAGAATTGATGTCAGTAATGACAGGGCTCACAATATTCCCAGGTTTGTGAAGTCTATAGAGTGACAGGGAACAGTCGGCCACACAGAGTTAATCTTGAACAGTCTATTCCATCTAAAAATGATAGTGCCAGAAAACTACACTTATGATGAAAATAGCAAATCTAAAGATATTAACAGCAACCATAAAGGAGTATTGAGTGATTCAGATTAAATGATCATATTAATGAAATGATAATGTAGGATAGTAATAATAGTTCAACACAATTAAAGTACTTGCCAGTAGACAGGAAGTTACCGTGCTACTAATTATCGCAAGCTGTGTGTGGCACAAGAAAAAAAAATCACATATTTAATTATTTAAAGATTTATCTCGAACAGAGCAATGTTTGGGTGGTAGCTTAAATAACTTACCAACGACTCTTTTATCTTTGAATACACCGTTACATTTCGATAAACTGCTGAGGTTTTCTTTGTTTCTTTTGTTAAGATTAATAAGAAAATCCATCAGAAGGTCACCAGAGGCTTCCCGAAACTTGCAGTGAATTAATTGTTTCGCCATTTACATTCACTGACTGCTTAAGAGTCAAAAATAACTTGGAAAACCTAAATGCAACTGAATTTGAACCTCATTTCCTCCAGAAGATGGAGCTGTTGGAGCATAGAATTTATTCCACGACCAGTAACGTCTCCTGGTAGGAACAAAAAGTTACAGTGGGGACCAATTTTGAAGTTGGACAAACTTGTTCCGTTTGCTCTGTACGTGGTAGGTGTGCCTTCCTCACAGCACAGATCTCACAACACAGGGATGGGCCACTCACAGGGGAACTTAGACTCGGCGAGCACGGAAGATGTTTTAGGAAACAGCGCTGCGTATGACCGTGGAGAAACAGCTTGAAGTGACTGGCAGCAGACATGGCTGACAACACGCCGCAGAAGTCAGATGCTCCCTTTGCGACCAGGGTAGATCCTCTTAAAGATGATCTCTCCGAACAACAGAAGTTATTCATCAAGCAGATTGAGCAGGAACAGTGGAAGAAGAGAACGCAGAGGATGGGTGGCAGGAACGCAGTCGTGGGTCTCGCCATTGGAGCACTTGTGATGGGAATCTGTATCCTTGCCGAACACACACACACACACACACACACACTATAACGTCAACACAAGGTTAACTACGTAATGTTAGCTTAGCATGCAGGGTTATTTTGTGGCTCCTGGGTTTCATTTGGAACTTTGACCACAACGCAACATTTTTCCTAACGCCATTTTTTGAATTGCAGAGGAAAAATATAATAGTTGGACGGATTGTTACCGGTGTACTGAATGCTAACATGACAGGTACAGTAGGTCATTTCCGGTGACGGTAAATCAGTCAGCGGCTCTGCTGCCTTCACGGTGAAGTTTGAATCTGTCTTTGAGTATTTTAATATTCAAATCTATGTGTCTTTTACAAAGTATGTTGGAAGCTAGTTTTTCTAGGAAAGGTACCCCTTTATAGCACGTTCACAGCCTACACAATGAATATGAAGGTGAATCAACTCTTACAACCCTCAAGCAGGAATGGTGTGTTCTCAGATGTTGTTTTTTTTCATCCGCAAGCCAAATATGTTCATTTTTCTGTCACTGGGGAGCAAATAATTCACATTAAAGGACTTTAAAAAGTCACTTTATTCAATAATTGCAGTCATTTTAATGAGCAAGGAGGATATTCTGCCTCAGCTCTTACCAAAAGCAATATTGAGTTGCACCTGGCTAACATGCTGCATGCTACTCTATTGCCATGTAATACCTGTTAAGCTATGTTTCTTTCTCCCACCTGTTTTTTCCTTGACCACATGCTCCCTGCAATAGATGGCTTCACGTGGTATTCCGTCTCTCAGGAGCACGCCGTTAATGAACTAGATGAGGATGCCAGACGTCCAAGGACACAGGAGCCAAAGACTGGTGCCAACTGAGATACAAGTTTCCTGCCTGTTGTTGGACTGCAAGTCTGTTCTGCACTTAATCAAGAATGAACATATGTGGACACTGATACCCCCTATTTGTTTTTCCCCATTATTCATATTTTTCTTTCTTACTTTTATGTTGAGACAACAGTGGCCTTTGTTTGTCATGAGTGTGAAGGGTGACTGTGTGGTTCTGTTGCTGGACATGTGTTGATTTTGAGCTTTAAGCTTGCTTTTCATTGGAAAGGACAAAATCAATTGACAACATGACCTTACACATTTGCCAGATGGCTCATGTTTAGGAGTCAATAGAGCTATCACCTCAAAATTTCAGTCCTGATGATCATGTGATGAGGATGAGGATACAGTTTAAGGAAAACGTACTAAAGTTGTGTCAGCAAATGATGTTAACTCTACAGTGGCTCATAAAAGCAAAGAATCTCTGTAACACTGCTGAAATGACAAGGATCAACCTGTTCGAGCAATATTTATGTATAAAAAAGACGATTTGTCAATAAAAAATGTAATGTATTTGATTTTTTCACACAATGTCTCAGTGGAACCTTGTATATTCTGTTAAGACAGAAGACAGAACAGTGGTATTTACAGTTGCATTTATTTTAATCAAAGTTTGAAACAGAGTTTGATCTAGCCACCAATAATTGAGAGTAAAATGAAAAAAATAAGACATTGAAAAGGAAAGGCACAGATTCAGCTCGATAGGACAGCAGCTTCAGGAAGCAATACAATTGCATATTTACATTCAAAATGTTGAAATGTCTTTGATATATTATGAATATTACAGGAGTTGAACTGCCAGGAAAATTCAGTGTGTGTGTAGGGAATATTTTCATAAGGCATCTACAGATTCACAGCTTGAATTAATTTCTCCAAATCCCACAATACATAAATAACTTAAACCTGTGGGACTATGAAGCAACTTAACTGTGATCAAGTACGTAATAATGTGACCAGACAAACTGAAGACGGAGGAAAAACGAAACAGGAGAGCATAACTTCCTCGAGTGGAGCACAGTTTTATCCACAAATATCTTTAAATGACAGAATTAAAAATGACTAAAGTGCAGAAGGTGCTTGAATCATGGAACAAGCAACAAATATGATTTTTTTTTGCTTGAGCAAAAGTTAAGGTTGCTGAAATTTGAGTTTACTCTTTATGTGTAAACGTGATCTATAAAGGCGCTCTACTATATACACATGTACAAGCCAGTAGTCTGAAACCTAGGTGGATTTTTCCACAACCAATCAACATAAGGAAACATTGTCTATACTATTGGAAACTGAAGAAAGATTCTCTACGCTCCTGCACTTTTCACAAGATAAAAAATAAATTTTTCTTCTGAAGCATGCTACATGCCAGCATTTGTAACTCCTGTACAACTTTTCTTCCTGTTGCATCATCTTCTTAATGCTTTCTCATTATACTGCTGTACAAAATGAAGAATCCTCTTCACTGCAAATTAAAATGCCAGTCAAACCTGTCCAGGCTGACTCAAGAGAAAACACGTGATCAGAAACTAAAGCTACACTAAATAATACAGTTTAATAACTGTATTCAAACTGTATTTAGAGTCTTCGTGTCAGCTAACAACAGCAACAGCAAATACATTGTGGGATTAAACAAATGTTATCCATGTAAGGACTGTTAGTACAAGTCAGAGATTCGCTGTGCTTCGAATGATGAACGGCAGTGAGTCAGACTTAACTTATCCTAGCTCAGAGCTAATAACAAGTGCCACTGCAGCTCATAAGGCCACAACGCTACAGCACTGAAGCACACAAAAAAGCTTGCTCAATGAAAAGATTTGATGCAAACTGCAATGTGGCATTCTGCAAGGCCATGTGGTGGCCGGACCCGAAGCTGGTCACCTCTGAACTGTCTGCTCAAGTAGTTCATTTACAAGAGAGCGTGTCAATTGTAATCATTCTGTGCTCATGCTGCAGCAAATTCCCCAACTCTTAACAGAAAGGCAGAAAACTGACATCGTGTCACAGTTTCCTGTGTAAAGATTCCAGATTTACTGAGGTAAACGGCCACTGGCAGACGGAAGCAGTTTTTGTTGATCGGAGTGCTGGTGTAAAGTGTTGAAGTGATCCTCCTTCAGGACGGGGTTGACTGTCGCAGTCACACTTCAGATGAGGTAGTCCAGACATGTACAGCATGCTTGGCTGAGAATTTCTTACTAGGGAAGAGAGATGGAAAATGCAATGTAAGTATTGTATTATATGAGATAAACAAAGGAGATAATAAATACACAGAGTTTGTTAATGCGGTGATTGAACACTCACCATTCTACTAATGTCAGTAGCAAAGGTGACCGCTCTGCTGTGTTTATCCTGGGACCCACTACTGCTGCCTCCAATGGAGTTTCTTCTGATAATACCTAAAACAATTACATTCTGTTTAGTTGTAATATTCAGTAGACTGACTAGAAAAATGAAATACAAAGGACATGTTTCTTTACCTTGGATTGGCAATATGTCCAAGCGCTGCAGGCTGTTCCTGCGGGAGGTGGGGAAACCGCTTCCCTTAGAGAGGCGGCGCTGTCTACTGGACAGCATAGCAGCAGGAGAGACGATGCCGGGTGGAGGAACCTTCCCCATCTTCTGGTACAGCTCCTCAATCTCTTTCTTCTGGGCAGCCTGCAGGGTCTGAACCTCTGTTAGATGTCTAAGGGACAGAAGTAAAAAAAACTTATGTTACTGTCTTAGCTTTGTTTGGTTTGTTTTTGCAGGATCAATACCTGACATTCTGACAACAAACTTTTGCTGGAGATTCATCTTCAGGGGAATTACCCTTTAGAAAATGTTAATTTTTATCTCAAATCATTATGTCTACATACAGTAGTCTTGTGATAACTTAAAAGATGATAACGAAAGTCACTGAAATGTGCTCAACTTCAAAGTGAAACGTAAATATCTTGTAAATTGTCTTCTGTTACTATAATGTTTATAGTTGCTTTTGGGTACAGACTGTATTCCGGGCATGTTCGCTGGCATCAGTCACTTACTTATCTCTCAGTTCCTGAAGCTCTTCCAGCATTTCTTCATCATCACTGTCTGAGTCATCGGTGCTGTAGGGAGCGTTTCGGCTGAAAGTCATCATCCATAGATTATGAAGGGCAGTGTTGTACTGTGGGCTGCCCGACGCCCCATCCCACAGCCTCCCTTCCATCTCAGCGGCCGTCACTGAAAGTCCGCTGTCAGCAGACGTTCCCATCAGGCTGAGGCTCTGCGCTCTCCTCCGACTCCTCTTCCTTGTTCTCTGCCGTTCCCCAACCACCTCTCCCTCTTCATCCTCCTCGTCCTCCTCTCCTCCGTCATGTTGCTGCGGCTCCTGCTGTTCCTGGCTCCCAGGCCATCCCGGCTGCCCGTCCTCCTCCTCCTGGAGAACCCCGGTTGACCCTCTGTGAGGATGAGGGTGAGGGGGAGACATGGTGAGGGAGGTGCCCAGGCTTGTCTCAGACTCTCCCTGTTCCTCTGTGCTGCTTTCAGACGGGGTGCTACTCCTCACCTCAGGCTGCAGTGCAGAGGGCACAACAACGACAGGCACAGCAGGCGCAGGAATGTCAATGCTGGGCGTCACCTGGAATCGCCCGACAGTCACCGGTGCAGACTGGACTTCTGTAAAAAAATAAAAAAAGAGGAAAAAAAACTTGATTAAAACCCTTACTGAAGTACAAAATTAAGTTTTTTTATTGAAGAAATAGTTGGTTATATAATCAGTACTAGTACACTGTAGTACTGACTGATGTACAATGAAAAAGCTGTTTATCGGGACAGTTAATGTATATGAGTGACAGCCAATCATTGGCTAAAGAGCAGTTCCCTGATCCCATCACAGCTGATTGATCACGAGAACAAGAGCCTTTCATACTCATACCTGATTGCAATGGACTGATTATGATCAAATCATGTGTTTCCTTGAAAGAGATCCGTTTTTGTTTTGGGGGGGTTTCCTAAAATAGGACAACTCAGTGATGTACAATCACCCCTGGCTTGGGACAGAATGGGTATGTTGTATCTAATGGAGAGATGGATGGATTTCCTAATATGCTACTATACCAGCATTAAATCCTATAAAGAGCCTTAAATTACATGAACTGATAATTGTTAGAACTGATAGAGGTGCTTTTTCTAGTGTCACATTCAAATCGAGTGCAGAAACAGCCTGAAAGCATCTGCAGATAATTTTAGGGCACAAAATCCTGCAGTGTCTCATTTTGGCCACTAAGTGTCCTACTTACAGTAAACACAGCACGCCTGGGTCTGTGCCCACATTCAACAGAGTCCCTCTGTTGAATGTGGACTTCTGAGGACGGTATAAATACTGACAGGTGTGGATGTGGGAGGAGAGGCCCGTAACGAGCAGAGCTGCTCACCGATTGGTCAAAGTCGGTAGGGAGGCTCACAATCACACCTACGTTTGTGTTCACAGCAAATGGGACATTACACTCAAGACTGTTACGCAACAACTCCCGAGGCACAGCTAACGGATGAGAATGTCATCGATGATATGACTGGGAAAAAGCAAGAGGAGGGGAAAGTGAAAACAACTCTAAAGACAAATTGACCATGACAAAGACATCAGACTGTATTTAGACCTGATACATTATGAAAATGGAGCAGGAGGAGAAAGACTTTGGTTTTAAGTGCATTTGTGTGTATACACAAGCCTGCGTGTGGGTTTGTTTGGGGTGCAAACACAAACCTCATAGAGTATGTTATTATCCAGCCCTCTCAGCTGTTGGTTAATAACATACCACACATTCTTTTTTAATGCAGGGACCAAAGAGAAAACATGTACACATTTCTTACCAGATTCAGTAGAAGAGACTTCCGGTGCTGGACTACTGTCAGTCATCTCAGGTACAAATTGGTGCAATTGTGTGCTGAAGGATGATAACTAGACAGGAGGAATAAAGAGTGTTAGTAATATAATCATTAGGCTAAGGTATGTTCACCCATATGTGACCTAAATATAAAGAAATATGCAGATACAGATTCTTATCAATGCCCTTCTGAAACTCAATTATTTTAGCTGTCAATGCACCACTTCCTCAGTCTGAATCAATATTTAAAATACTTTTAATACATTTTCTGTAATTGAATCAACTCATCATTAGAACTCATTTGCATACATATGACAGATGTGATGTCCGAGATCGGCGTGATGACTCACAGTGCTTGTGGGGCTCTCTGGCGGTGATGGGGAAAGATCTGATGAAGAGCTTGAACTGGAGACTTGTGGTGTGGATTGAGCCTGAGCTGGAACATGTGATGCGTATGGAGCCACATAATTCCTCAGATGGTCCTCCTGCGCCAAGCTGGGGGGAGTGGAGTATCCAACTTGATAAAAAGGCTCCTGAGGAACCAGTGGAGGAGTGGAAGGCAGTGACGGTGGCGAGGCGAGATGTGGCCAGCTCGGATAACTGGTCTGTGGAAAACCATCTACGTCCAAATGAAGCATATTCTCATAGCTTTGGTAGACATTGTTCTGTGTTTGGAGGCCCACTGTTGGGTAAGGGAGCTCCACCTGTGGGGCTTGGTACTGTTGTGGGTAGACAGAGTGGTACCCTGTCTGTGCGGCCAAGTGAGGAGGTAATTGGTGATAGCCTGGAAAAGAGGCCATACCCTGGGTGGGCAGGCTTGCAGGAGGGATGAAAGACTGAGCCATGCTCATGGCCATAGAGATGACATTAGCCAAGGAAAATAGGGGCTGTGTGTGAGAGGGCCACATGTTGGGGTGCTGTGGAGCAGGTGGGGACAGGGTGATGCTCTCATTGCTGTTCGGACTTGGGATCTCACTCTGAGGACCAGGGGAGCTGGGGGCAGGAGAGGAAACAGAAGGGAAGCTGGGGTTGCTGGCTACACGTGTAAGGGGAGGATGTATCCCTGCTGGCTTTGGGGAACCCGGAGAACCTGGGTATGGGAATGGGAAGTGTGTTTGGCCCGTGTGGCCCATGTAGGGTACATGGTAGTGCTGGTGGTGCGGCAGGAGTGACGCAGGATTGTGATGGTGCTGATGGTGAAGCGGAGACCCTGAAAGACAAAGACATAACAACAGTCTTAACCAGTGTTGGGAAAGTATAAAAAACCTTTGAAAATACAATTATTAACATGCTTCTTTTGGAACTGAATCCACTTAATTGAAACAAAAATACAGATGGCAGCATCTCAAAGTAATAAAAGATCTGTCCTCTCAGTTTCTACTGTTTTCTGTATATTGCTTCCAGAATGACCTGCCACATGTGCATGTCATAACAAAATGCAATTTAATAATGCAGTTAGCATTTCTTTGCTTCATTATTATACTATTATATATTTTCTGTAAATTGCAGCCCCTTCCACTGCCCGATGCTAGGTGAAATAATTACATTACAGCGATATATGACTGAGTAATGTGGTCAAAGTAAACATTTTCTTAATGTCTACATTTAATTTGTGCATCAAAACTTTGTGTCATTCTAAAGGACCACACTCTCTGCAGGTTGCAGTGGATTATTGGATTAACTTTTCCTTCTTTGCACGTTTGTTCCTTCCCGTTCTTCCTTCCACCCTGCCTGCCATGTGGCGTATAAATCTTTCCTGTGCTTTCAAATAATGGGTTTCCATGGTGAACAAAGACATTTTGTTTTAAGCAGTATCCGGACATAATTGCACGTTTAAGCCTCAGCACACTTGCACACTGAGCAAGTGCAGTGAGCGAGGCTGACGTAGGACATTTTAGAGGGGTTTAAATCAAACACACGTGTGTGTGTGGGGGGGGGGGGGGGTCACAATATTTTGGGTCTGAGTGTAAAATTAAAGTAATCAGCATCATTTCTTCATCACTCCTTAGGGAATAGTTTCAGATGCCAGTGTCCTGGCTCTATCCATTGATTTGACTTTTCCCTCAACAATGGTTCCACAGTTGCAAACCACACCTCATGTTTCTGATGATGCAAACCAGCCTCAACTTTTTCCATGCTGATGGAAACATAAGGTTAGGCAACACTCTATAACAGTGGCGGGAGGCCATGGGGCAATTGCGAAAGCGACCGTGCAGTGCGCATCCAGCAGAGAGGAGACACAGGACCAGAGAGGTGCAGATGTGCAGATGGCCGCTGAGGCTGAAACAGGGTACATTATGGAGGATATGTGTTCCTAAATTTACTTCAGATGCCCCCCCCCCCCCCCCTTTTAACTGGAGACTTTAACAGGGGGGGAGCAAAAGGCTTGGAATTTCTGTAGGCGTTTGTGCTGCCAAACAGATGTTCTTATCGCAGCACTGGAGGAAAGCTTGTGGGTTTACAGCAATGGCATTCAAATCTCTGTAAAAGCTAGAAAGCACCCTCCAGGTGAGGTAATTACCCAGGAGGGCATGCTGCAGAGCAGAGACAGACGGAGGCTTTGAGGTGTAGGGGTGGCGGATGGCGCCATGCGAATGTCAGAACAATACCAACAACACCTCCCCCTGAGAATGGGAGTGGGGGTTTATGAGGTAGCTGAGCTTTGCTTTGAATTATTCCTTTGCCAAAGGACCAACAATTTTTATTTTTTTTTTTCAGCCAGCTGAACAGTAAACAATGCTAGGCCTCTTCACGCGGGGACTTGAGGGAGGGGACTGAGGGCTATTTACCTGGGGCGTTATGGAAAGACTGGGAGCGCAAGAGAGGTCGCCCAGATGAAGTAATGTCTGCATTGATGACGTCTCCATTGGGAACCAGTGGAGAGCCACGGACCCCTACACTTTGGTTAGCCACAGTGAAGTCTAAGACAAAACACACATGCATGGGTTAGACGCTTGTGCACATGTCTGCACATGCAAAAAAAAAAAAGCATTCATAATAAGATGCAACACACATGCATGTCAATCTGTGAGGCAGTGAGAGAGACAGTCTTTGTAAGGTTTTTAGATTTCCAGACAAAAAGGAATACAGTCATTCAGTCGTAGATTCTCATCATTTTTGATCCCCCTCAAGCATTAGCATCAAATTTGCCCCTCAATCACTGAAATAGGTTAATGAGACCAGACTTACCAGGCAGAGAAGAGGACGAGTGTGTTCGAGGCAAGGTGTGACTGTGCAGATTAGGCTGTAAAAGAGCACAGTTGATACATTTGAGTCTCCACTTCTGTTCGTTACTGGGAAAAAAAAACCAAATCTTCAGACGCACATTTAGTCTCGCAGTTGCATTAAAGAGTGACGAGTGAACCAACTGCTGTGCAGGTTTGATCACCAGCTCCAGGAGAGTGGTAGACGCTGAACTAGAGCTGACAGTGTTGTTTATCACCACAGCTTTCATGTTGCTTTAGTAAGGACGACTTTATCTTTTATTTGATAAAAAAAACACGGTGGCTCCTGTGACACAGATAAACAATAAACACACACAAAGCAGAGCTAATATCTCTAATCCCAGATTATGCATCCTAATCTTAATGATTTCACTGATCCCTGTCACGTCTGTGCCGCTATGAGGTTGACATTGTGGTTTTTCTGTGTAATGACTTCAGCAAAAAGTTTAATTAAACTCCCCGGAGTGTGTTATTGACAGTGTTATTTTTCAGGATGAGTTGTGATAAGTGTGGCGATACTGCTATCCTCACAGTTAATTGTTTTTAAAGGCCGGTTAAAAGGAGGAACATGATGAACACCGTACCTGCTGAACATCAGCATGTTGCACGTTATCACACTGAGGTTAGCGTTTAGCACAAAGCACTGCTAAAAATAAGAGTCGCTTTCCGAGGATTCAGCCTCCACACGGTTCTCAGAATAGAGCCCAACCTCAGAGTTACAACAGCCAGAGCAGAGGCATGACTGAACAGTATAGCTCTGTTCAGCAGGACAGAGCTGAGGAGCACAGTGATTCTTGGAGGACGGTGGTCGATGCAGTGAGTCAGGTACTGGAGAAAAGCCAGCAGAGATTTGTTCAAAGTGGCTCAGGATAATTAAAGTGCCCAGAGGATCACAAATAGAGCCAAGTCAGAGGTTTATGGCTCTTACTTGTGTCTTGTCTGACATAAAAAGTCCCATTATACATTATTCACTCCACCATTTGCAAATATCTTTGACTGTTTTGACTATACGGTGTTTGCTTTTTGTTCTGTGAGTGGCACATATCCAGGCAGAACACAGAGAAACACTTTTCCTTTAGTGGACAGACTGTATCTGATTAGGTCATATCTTGTACAGGGCGGCACTGTTCTTAACAACTCCTTTTCTTTCCTTTTTTTTTCTTCCTGGAACTCTTGATTTTACAGCGTTACAGAATCTTAAGACAACAGAACCTAAATCATTTTGCCAATTCAATGTGGGCAGATAAAATGGAAATTGTGTGATGATGTAAGCACTGGAAAGGACCTGTGGCTATGGGAACAAACAAGGAAAAAAAAAGAGGTATGGGTACACATCTACAAATCACAGGGTTGAATGGCATTAGTGCTTTTAGAAACATTATGGCCTAATTGAAAACCACAACCTCAGGTGGCTTTAAGAACACTTAACCTTCTATATGTAAGGGCCGGTCTCAGGGGTGTCTGGGGACAGGCTTTTTTTATTTTCTTCCAGAGTAGGAAGCAGAGCTACAGCTTTATTTGGACACTAAATTTATGGGTCTGCTTTAGAAAAGGCACCGCCACACACACTATAGCTGATGTAAATGCATGACAATCAGACAGGAAGGAGAGAGAGGAAGAAGGCAGCAGCAATGCAACATTACTAACGCCAACAGCTTTAAAATACCAAGAATAAACAAACAACTGAAAGCAGACGATAAAATACACAGTCAGCCACTGTTTGGTTCTCAGCTCATAAAGCTATAATGTGGTTTACTGGCAAAGAGCAAGTGTTGCTGACCTGTGAGGACGACAATGAGTTAACGGCGCTGTGGAAAGCAGGCTGAGGGATTCTGTGTCCACTGGAGTGGACCGGCTGGTCTTTGGACATCAGAGCCTTTGCCCGTTTGATAATGTCGCCCATGCGGTGGATGAAGCCCTCCTTCTCTGACGGCAGGATAAACTCATTGTGCACCTAGATGACAAAAGATAATCCAGATACTTAGCAGTGGAAAAACGACAATCCAAATACAATAATGAAAGTTTAGGTATATCATTGTATACAGTGGAATCTAATACATGAATGGAACAAAAGGATGACGCAGAAGATGAAAATTAAGTTTTTTAAGCCGTTTGTTCCGAAAAGATGTTGTGTTTTGCATATTCATGCCGCTCCGAGTGTTGCCGTGAATTGTGGGTAGGGGCGTGGTGACTGCTTCCTGTCAGGGCAGCAGTCGGCTCATTTAAAACCTTGTGCCGAGGGAACGACGGGAGCTGCAGAGAAGCCAAGCACTCCCACTGGGCCAGGACTCGTAAACAGAAGCCCAGTGTGTTTACAGAGGCAGCAAAACAGTACAGTCAATGAACAAAGTGTGCTGCCGTACATGCTGGCTCATTATGCCGCGCAAGTGTACGACATGTCTCTCTGCGCTCCAGCCTCTAATGAAGCTCAGAGATGACAACAGCGGGACGGGGGCTGCTTACCTTCGTCACTCACTCCTCGGTAATTAAAATACATTAGCCGCTAAAGTTAGGATCACCAAACAAAGGGCTGTTGACTACAAGCGGGATACATCATGCACATCAGCTGACTTGATTTTTTTATTTATGTTCAAGCGGTTTCTCTTTCCTAAGATGACGGATTACTACTCGAGGCTCACCATGACAGCGGCGATGTCATCGGGGTTGTCTCCGTCCAGATCGAACTTGAAGGTCACCATCTTGTCGTTGTGTGTCTGCAGCTGACACTCCACCACCCGGTCCACTTTATCTGAGAGCTGCAGGGCAGGGAGGGACAGGATGGTCACGGTAATGTAAGGTGTCTGTTTCGGTAACAATGGGTTTCTGTACATGTGTGCAAACAAATATGAATCATGTGAGTGCGAGTGTGTGACATGTGGTGTATTTTAAGTGTGTATTGTACTCTTCCCTCTTTGGACCACTGCGTGTAAATGCAGTTATGTATGACCTGTTTGTCTCTGCCTCCAGTAAACAAACCTCTTAAAAGACCAGAGGGTCCTGATCACAGGAGAAATATATATTTCTGCTGCATAGCTAATTATAATCTTGCTTAATTAGGGTGGAGCCTCACCACTCACAAGTGAAATGCCTGCTGGTTGATTTATTTGTTTTTATGATACATTCAAACACTTTAATTCAACATTCGCTGTACCCCTGTGATGCGCAGCCTTGAACGAGCCCTCCTCCGGAACAGCTTTGCAGCAGTTCGCCTTGCAGCCGTTTTCTCTCCCTTCTCTGACAGGCCCTCGTTTCCGCTCAAGCCTGAAGTCACATCAGAGGCGTAGCTGCAAAGACATAATGTATACACGCTACTGGTGAGAAAGCGAGCCCTTACAAACCCACCGAAACTTTCAATTCATCATTTACAACAGATGTGATTATCTTGGTATCCCCATAAAAATAAACAGCACTCTTAAAATGTCAAATAAAGACTTGATGTGCTACAGTGGCTTGTCTCTTGGGTGTAAACATTCAAGTTGAACAATACCATTTAGCACGGCCTGTTTAGACTGTATATAAAGCTGGTGTTCATCAGAAGAAAGCAACATGTCCACGTGATATGTTGTATTTACAATGTACAATGAAGAGGTTTTTGTTTTCAGAGAAATGGAGAACACTCAGTGCTTTTTTTATGAAACACTTTGGTTCGGCTAATTGCGTCTCCTGGGCATTTTTGGATTACTGTGGTCACAGACTTGCCTCCGTCCACCTTCTCCAGCACTGGCTGCAAACATTTACTAACGTTTTCAGGTCTGCTGGTTGGCCTGTGTCCACACGTCTCTATTTAAAAAAAATAATAAATCTTCATAGGTAACCTTAGTCCAAAGCAAAGCCTGTTTTTGCCCGTAAAAAGAGCATGGAAATAAACAAAAGGCAAACACTTGTGTTGATATTACAAACAATTCTTCTGTTTTTGTGATCTGCAGATAAAACTTTGCTCATCATTTTTCCAGTGGTTTTTCAGAAGAAAGCAATAATGTTACTATGCTTTTGTTATTGATTTAAATCTACCATGGCCATAGTGCATTGACTAAACACTTCAAGAAAAGGAACTATGAACTATTTTAAAGTAAATAACAAATCCCTAGTTGTAGCCCTGGTGAGTGTCACAAATAATGGCAAAAGTGAAATTATGAAGCTGATGAAAAGCCCTCACCACACACAATCTGCATGTCCATTATCAGCTCTCATGCAGAGAATAAAGGCCCACTCTCCCAAATATCCCACAAACAAGAAAAAACAGGGCCTCAGCAACATCTGAGACCCAGTTACACAGAAACCCACAAGGGTCCATTCTGCCTCAGTGCAATGAAAACACAGAAGAGCCTGTCGACGGCTTTAAGCTTGTTATCACAGCCCCACAGATGTGGAGGGGGAGGAGCCGCACAGGACAGACAGTCCTGTTAGATTTGCACTAATTTTTAAGGCCTCTAACTTTAATAAAGACACGACCGCTAAGATCAATTGTACCTTGAACGAAAGAAAAAGAGCAGAGTGAGGAGAAAACCCGGCTAAGGAGCTTTACCTGTCCACAGGGGAGCTGAAGCCACTCGGGGACCCTGAGTTGCCGTGCTCAGTGTTAGTAGATACTGCAATACTCTATGAATAGAAAAGATGAATGTGGTGAGAGGAAGTTTGGATTGAAAAAAACAACAACACAAAAATGACAAAAAGTCTACCTCAAAGTCACTTCCTTCAAAGAAAATAAAAGCCCTACACAGCTCTTTACTGTATTTCTGTAAAGGATATTTGAGTAAACGATCTGAAAAAATCAAATAATCAAATACAGAATTGGTCAAATGTGAATTAAACAAACAAAGCAGCATCATAAGGATTTTAAATGTATTCTTCATTTGACCAAGTGGGGAAAAAAATGGATGAATTGATCAATTTGATCTGGTAAAAAAAAGAAGAATTGAGAGATATTTTTATTTAGTTATTCATCATTATTATTATTATTACTAGTTAGATTTGATTTACTCATACTAGGGTATTATGTCATTCATAACTATATATAAGGATGTATTCATTTTAGTAAGACAGATTAACAAAGATTAGTCATAAGTCTTGAGACACATCCTTTTCAACGCCACGTGATAACCGGCTCTGTAATGCGGCCACTCACCGAGGAGAAGCGCAGCGCCGGAATGGGGAGACCGTTCACACTTGGGGTGTTCGCGTGCATGGTGGGAGGGGTCGCTGGCGTGTTAAAGGTGCCGGCCTCCAGCGGATCCTGGAGCCCAGAGGAGCTCAGATCGCCGTCCGTCTCACAGTCAGCTGTTTCAACAAAGGATATAAACCATTAGCATGTGACAAACTGTGTGGCCTGAAAAACCAACACAGACTGTAGCACGCGCGCAAGCGGGCTTGACACGGAGTATGACACCAAACTGAGGCATAACACACACACATAAATAATGACAATGACAGTCCCACTGTGGGGTTAGACATTTCAGAGACACAACGCTGGTATGTTCGATTCAAAAATATAATATAAAAGACTATTTGTTGGTGTTTGTGTGCGTAAAATAAGAATTACAGACACTGAATAATTAAGTTATCCACAGCCAACGTGCTCTGAGACCTGAAAGGCTCTCTGTTCTGAACAACTGTACAGATAACGCAAAGGAAAAATGGTTCATGTGCAGCGTGTGAGACATAACGTGTGTAGATAACCTGTACACAAGAGGTCAGAGGTTTAACACTGACCAATAACAAATAGTAGTATGGATCTGAGGAACAGGTCAAGAAATGTTATGTTATGATTATAGTTCAGAATAATAGTAGTAATAATAGATCATTAGTTTTTTTTTCCTTTCATTTCCAAAATTACTCAAACACAGTATCATGCTATTAGGGTTTTATATTCTCACAGTTAGCAGAAGACAGGCTGTTGTGGCGGATGTGGAAGTGCTGGTCTGCCTCGGGCTCCTCCGGTTCAGCAGGGTAGTTGGAGCTGACACCAGAGTCCGCAGAGCTTGTGACGGGGGACAAGATGGTGGCTGGAGTGGGGGACTCTGCTGCAACGGCATTGCTGACTTGAGGTGAACGGAGCTGAGGTGAACGGAGCTGAGGTGAACGGAGCTGAGGCTCCGGTTCCTCTTCGATGGCCTCTTGCTCCTGCTTCTTCCTCCTCTCCTCCGCCTTCCGCCTCAGCTTCTCCCTCTGGCGCTTGATGGCGGTCACCCTGTCCCGTATGGCCTTGGCCACAAGCTTGAAGTCTGCCTCGCACACGAAGCCAAGTACGACCTGCATGAAAATGCACAAACCGGTCAGGGCAAAACAGGTGCAAGTAATGGTCCCCAGTGCAATATTTAGACAATTCACGCAGGTCTGTCGTATGTAACGACCTGGACACGTAGGCTGTGACATCAACAGTCAGTCTTTTGCTATTGTGCTAACATTTACATTCTATAGATGGCATTTTCAGTTTTGTGTCTTGCACAGCCTCTTGTGACACACACAGTCCAGCAGAGTGGGCTACTCAACACATAGTCAGATTACAGTGGACTGGATGTTCTCTCTCTCTCTCTTTACTGATACCAAATTTGATCTTGATGAAAACTACCGCAAAGAGGTAAACAAGTCAGGAGCCGTGGCTCGCATTTTCATTAAAAGTGACCTCTGCAGAGGAGGTTCTGGAAGGACTGTTTCGTAACCACCAAGAGAGCCATTATATTATTAAAGACGTGACCCCAGTTGCTTCCTGAGACACGCTCTCACATTACAAACCATTGATGATTAAATGTTGAGCTATGCCCTTGACACACTCAGCGAGGCTTTCTCTTTATGGTCGAGAGCACGTGTCAGTGTTTCTGCTGTCATAACAGCGCTGTCAAAGAAGTATAATGATGCTGGACGCATTAGTGAGGCTGACCTCACAAGGCTGAGGGGTCAAGTGTCACAAGACACATCACAGAAATAGATTTTTTTTTATTTCACTAATGGTGCTCGACTGTGATATGATGCTTCAACAGGATCTTTAACGTGAATATCTGTACGTTTGTGTGAAACCTCTACAAAATCTACAATATCCATGGATATTTTGCATTTGTTTGCCTTCAATAGCACTAGGTAGCAGTAATTACTTAAAATAATGAGTTAAGTGTCTATTTTGAGCAGTCATCTAATTACATCACCTTCTATTTAAAGCATCCAGATAAAGACAATTAGTTTATGAAGAGGAAATAGATGTCTAATTTGTATTAAAACATATCCAGTCCAGTAAACCAGTATAAAAAGCTATCATCATAAATTAAAATCAGGATGATGTGAGGTTAGCTGAAGTCGCCACTATCTCTTGATCTGGAATCCATTATTCAATTTCCTCACTATTAGCTGCTACAGAGTGGGTCAAGCAGAGCAGGTTGTCCTCACAGTATAATGTGCGCGCGTGAGTATCGGCCTACCATCTCCTGAGCCACCTCCTCGGGCACGTCTTTGTAGAGCTCAAAGAGGAACTCGATGGCATTGTTGTCCTTGTACTTCCCGTGCAGCTTCTTGGTGTCGTCCATGCGCAGCCACAGCTTCAGACCCGACTTCACCGTGTCGTCCTCCTCGGCCAGCTCTACGTGCACGCCGTTGTTCTCGTGGAAGAACGGGTGTTCCAGGAGGTCCTGAATGGTGTACCTGCAGGAAAGGAAGGAGGGCACTTTAAAAGACAGATACACAGCTTTCTCTCATTAAACGCTGCCTACTCAATGCTCAAAAGAAGATATTTGCTTTTTGCTTTCAGCCGCTAATCACAAACATTCCACTGTGGGAATCACAGTGTGGGCCTACAGAAGTGAAAACGATGATAAGTACAGGAAGCTTTATACAAATATAGTTACAAAACAGGCTTTCTCTCGGGCTGCTGTGACCTTGTGAGTCCTGCACTCACACTGGAAAATTAAGAGAACACGACCTGCGAGAAAACATGGCAGACATGTCTGACTTTACTGTGAGATTCCTTGTGTTTTTGCAACAGAAATAATAGTGATAATAATAATAATAATAACAAAACGATAGAAAACAGCATTTTAGTAATGTTTAAAGTTTCTCGTGTGTGTTTTTCACTATATTTATTAAAAAAATATGTATATCTGCACAAAGTCTGCGATGTCAAGACGTAGAAGGCAGGGGAAACGGAACAACGCGAACTTGGAAACAGTGCGATAGCTTGTTTCAAGTGTACCTTTCATCTTTGTCCATACGAATGCAGCCTTCAATGATCTCCTTCAGTTCGGGGACCTTGACTTTGTAGAAACTGTCAGGTTTCATTCCCTGCAAGAAAAAAAATAAAGGAGCACACTGAGTTTTCACTTCATCCGCACGGCCACAAATTGTATCAATAAGTAACAGATGAGCTTCCGTGGCTTTACGGATTCAAAGCACGGACTGCCCCTCCCACCTGCACGACATGTTAACATACTCTTCTCTGCTTGGTGACACTTGCCACCATGACATTCTGTTCTGCAATCATGTCAACACTGGAGGAAAACAGAATCTGGAGCTCAGGAAAATGGAAAAACCCCACAGTGCTCTCCTTCCTTTTTTTTCTGACGACAGTCATGACAGCTTTAGCTTTAACGTACAACAAAAGCACATGATATAAAGGAGCTTTTCTAATTGTTATCATGCTAATAATATACATATATTACAGCCAAGCGCCAAATGGTGTAAAAAAAAATGACTGATAGGAAAGATGTTCGGTCTGCAGATACCCAAACAACCAGTAATTAAGATCTGAAGCAGAGAACAGAGGTTTGTTTGTTTAAGCAGTTTGCCTCTCTGACCTCAGAGTCACCTTCACAATAAATCAGTTTTTCAAATCTAATTTGTGGCTCTGCACCTTTCCTGTGGTGAAAGAGATCGAGATAAGGCCGCAGGAAATATGCTGCAGGGTTATTGACTTTGCTTTATCACATTTAAAGGAAACAATCGGTGGCTTTAGTGCAAAGCCACGACAATTATCTTGCATGATTATAAGGATTAAGCAGAAAATTTGGCTTCGTGTAAGTGTAGCTATTTTCTAAATTGATGTGGACACATTTGTTTCAGGTCAGGGGAACCTTAATGCTATAGCAGAGAACAGCGTGTTTTCAACTCTATGGCAGTCTGACACCATCCTGCCCTAACATCATGACACGCTTGTGTTCTATTTTTGAAGCATAAACATCAGAAAATCCCTATTTCCAGCTGCCTCACGTCAGTGTTTGTAATTTTCTTCGGTTTATATAATGAATATCTGTTGGGTGAAGCAAAAACATAAAACCTGAATTTGCATGTTTGACCTGTCATTGTTTTTCCTACACATTTTCACTTATTAATGGATTAATGACTGAAAAGGAACAGAGATGACAAGAGAAGATACATAAATAATGAAGAATAATTAAACATTTGTCAACAGATCCTAGAATATTAGTACAGGAGACAATAGTTTTTAAATGAGGGGGAGATTGTGTCCATACATGATATGGTATTTTACACTATAGGAACACACATTTTTTCATTTATCTATTTATTTGAGGTGAAATTAAACCAGATTCCGCACAAGGCATGGACTATTCCCAAAGCCAAATGATTTCCAAGAATCTGACATTTATATGAATTCTGCTTTTCATATATATATATATATATATATATATATATATATATACATAAAAAAATACACACTAAATGCTAAACAAATAAATTGGCACATTTTGTCCGCATATGAACGGCTAACATAAATAACTAACGACAAGTACAGCTAATGTGATTTTTCACCTAGTTTTTCCGACTGCTCATGAAACATTATGACGCTGTCTAGTTTCCGGAGGAGCCAGAACCCACTACGACTTGTTGGCATTGTCACTCTCTCACTTTCCAGCCTTCGTCAGACTCTGTTTGCTTTGCATATGTGACACTCGAGTAAGAAAGTGCACTCTTTGTGGAGCAAAGCATGAGACACACTTTCCAAAACATATAATTCTGCCGTCGCCTGCTTTTTGGCGTAACTCAACTACTGTAATGCTACACTCTTAAAAGTCACTACTGTGCTTCTGGACTTATTTCCCCTAAGATGTCCTGCATTTATTTTTCTCTTTAAAAAAAAACATGTGATATGGTCTAAATCATGCGCTGGCTTCTGTACTACATGTGTGTAATGGGTGTAAACCACCTTCTTCCATATATAATCATGTTAACATGACAAGAAAATAAATTCATTACCTAACACATCTGTCATTTGTCAATAAAGTCAGTGTCTTTGAACTGATGCAGACACTGACAATCAGTGAGTCAAACAAAAATCATGGTATGTAACCTTCAAATGGAAAAATCTGAGCCTTTAATAGACAAAAAGCTGTTTTTATTCCTTATGATCCCCACTTTTTTCCAAGGTTTCAGGATATCCAGACATTTACCAATGATGCAGACATATGTGGACAATTAAGTACGGGGTTAAAATACCATAATCAGGTCCTTCCAGTCATACTTACGCTGGTAACTTTGCGGTAGATCTGGGCAGCGTTTTGGCACTCAGAGTACGGGTACTCAGAGGTGGCCATCTCCAGGATGCACATTCCAAAGGCGTAGACGTCCACCGCCTCGTCGTACTTCTCCTCGTACATCTCCGGGGCCATGAACTCTGGCGTTCCTGTCAGGGCAGAAGTAAAGATCTCCCGTTATTTCTGTTGTTATTTCTGGGTCCCCAGAAATGTTCACGCACACCAAATCTTACTGAGTAAATCCAAAACAACTTTTCTCATTTCCAAAAAAATGTGAAATTACAAATATCCAGGGACGAAATAGTTCCAGAAATGATCCAGAAATGGTTTTACTGGAACAGATTCACATTTATTAAACTAAACAAATGTGAAAGTACCAACAAGTCTTCACAACTGGACACTGACACTACCTCCTTTTCATGAAAATCCTTGTATTGACTTGTCAAAATGAAGAAGCCTTCAAAAATGTGCATGTTTTGGTCCATTTCCAGTGATGTTTTAGCTGTAAAGGGTCTGAATTTAGACATTTTGTTCCAGACAGTGTCTCAAATATGCTCTAAGTGCAGGGTAAACAAGATAAAGCCTCACACACAGACCTAAATGAATACTTACCAATGACACTTTTAGCAAAAGAGGCACTTTTGAGAGTGGCCAGCCCCAGATCCCCTATCTTGACAGATCCGGTTGGGCCAGTGATGAAGATGTTGTCACACTTGAGGTCACGGTGGATGATGGGAGGAGTGCGCGTGTGCAGAAAGTGAAGCCCTTTGAGGATCTGGCGACTCCAGCGCTGCAACAGCTTCAGCTTCATCTCCTTAAACCTTTTCAAGTACCTAAGAAGAAAAAAAAAGGAAGATACGTTTAAACAATCCCACTCTAAACATAGCAAAATAAAGCACAGGAGGAAGCTTTTCTTTTGGACCGAATAATCCATCTCTTTATTTTGACAGCGCAGAGGAAGTTTTAAAGTGGCCTGGTTTCATTTTCTTATCGCATCATATAAAAAACAAAAGACAAGCTGTCAAACGTAACGCAGAGACTTTGACAAAACTCACGTTTTGAGCGTGCCTGACGTCATGAGTTCAGTCACCAGAATGATGCACTTGTGGCCCTTCATTGTTGACTTCCAGGAGTCATGGAAACGGACGATGTTCGGGTGCTGCAGGCCCTTCAGCATGTCCACTTCCTCGCTGAAGCGCTGTCGCTCCGCCTTGGTCAGTTTACGGGTCTGCAGAGGACATAACGTGTGTGTTTACGTGCACTGTAAGAACACATTTTTCACCGTGCACTAGAACAGAGACAAACCTGTTAATTCTGCAATCTGTATGCACACTTTATATGCGATTGTGATATAGTATCGGGGGTTTCTTATCATAGTGTTCCCATGTAAAGCCCTGTTGTTTCTTTATTGACTGAGTTGCCTGAGCAGTCATGGTTAACAAGTATTTGTTTGGTTAGTTTTTCCCTCAAAAACGTTACACTCAGTCGACATGAAAGCTCTGATCGAAATCTAGACGACCGGTTAACATACAATCACGTCACATTAAACCAAAGCATTACATCACCTGGTATTTTCTGGAACCACGAGATGTTGTTTACATTTAAAAAAAAGTAACACTGGGATAACCCAAATGTGGATAAAAGTGCATGTGGCAATGCCGACTGCTATAGTTCACATAAATAAATAATAGATAATTGCACAAACAAAGAATAAACTGTATCCTGTGGCATGGTCATCCAGATTTTAAATAAACTGCGGTGTGAAGGTTGTTCAGTAAACTATTTATAATGCAGTTGTGTTGACAGGTAAGTAGCAGCGCCATGAAGGTTCAACACTGGTCCTCTGGTTACGTAAGTTGATAACAGTAAATACGGAACCAATTTTGATAAATCACTGTTACTTTAACTAATGAGCTTGCTCCAGGACTGAAAACCACAGGTTCATCCATCTGGGCGACCCCGCTGTTACATAATCATGCTCACTTTTCCAATAAGGGAAGCTCTAACTTGAAGGGGGGGGGGGGGAGGTTTCCAAAAATCCATGTAAACCTGAACCAAACACTGCAATCATGCCCGATGAACAAAGACATTTTTGTGCTTCCTCTGGGATGAATGGGCCAATTTTACTGTTGCTGGAGTAACTCGGTTTGCGGTGTGTGGTTGGTGGAAAACTCCGGGGAGACTTGAGGAACCATGAATCCTGCATTGAGGTGGAATTCTGGGAAAAACGCTCCGCATGTGTTTATGCTTACAATCAACATGTCCGCTGCACTTTCCCCTACCTCTCTGCTTTTCCTAGAATAAGTTAGTGGGTTGCTGGAGGCAGACTGTCTGAGGACCCACGATGTCTTGAGTCACACCCACCAAAGGCCCCTTTTACCTGCGTCAGTCACATGTCAGACCTGCCACTTTGCACCTGAAGACTGAAACACGAGGGCCCCCCGAGCTCGAAGGCAAGAAACAGAGGTGACTTCTGAGTGAGTGGTTTGCATCTGTGTCGATAGCAACGGCACAGGCTGCAGCTTATTCCTCATATATGTAAGAGCTGTCTGAAATCGTTTACTACTGAGCTACGATCATACATACGGACATGTGTCCTCTGGAGTAGGTCAGTTGTAATTCAATCATCCTGCATACAATTAAGCTTTGAGGAGGCCCAAAGTACATCATTATCTAGATGTCGAGGTTCACAGCCGCCTGTGTAAATATACACAGATACATGCAATATGACAAAAACCAGGGTGTGAATCTTAAGAGTGCGTGCACTATATGCGTGTGCAGTTTAGAGATAGCCAGGGTGAGTGAGTCAGTGGGTTTATGGTGTGATGTACATCTGGTTATTATCTAAGTGTGATAACATAAGACCCCTGTGTAGCGAGCTGTGTCTCCTGTGGATAGTCACTCGCGCAGACAGATGATGGCTGTTGCCGGATTGTGCTGCGCGGAGTCAGCGGCACGCTCATTAGCCATGGTGTGCAGCAGAGCCCCCCTTGGAAACCCCGCCACTTCCAAAACCACAGGATTTACTACAGCCTAGCATGCGGGGGGGGGGGGGGGGAATGGTTGCACAATTCAAGGATGCTAAACGCAGGGATTCTAGGGAGAAGCAAAAAAAAAGAATTCCTGCTGTGCACACACTGAAAAGTGCTATTCATGAAATGTGAGCTGTCTCACAAACTGGTGTGATTATTTCATGTGACTAATCGTAAACATGTCCTTGGTTCAACCCTCTAAAACGCTAATTTGACTTAATTAGGGTAATTTAACATTAACGAAGCCTCCTCCCAGTAAATAAAGAGTTTTGCTGTGACTAAAAACAGAAATGAAAAGACTGGATGGGTTTGTTCTCCATGCAGGTCAGTAATAATTTAGAAAAACATAATACATTTAATACTTAACTGATTACTAAATGAATTAACTACTTGATAATTGATTAATCGGGTTGAGTGTTGTTGTTTTTAGTAATTTAACCAAGCTCTCTGTTTTTTCAGCCTCTTAAATGTGAATATTTCCTGGTTTCTTTTGCTCCATATAACAAAGACTCCACTAAAACTGGAGACACTGGAGAACGTAATCATTTCAAGGTTTGCATAACAGCCACGAAATAACTGACAGATGAATCAATTATCAACATCACTGTTCATTGCAGCCCTATGATTATTTCCTTCATTATTACAGACACTTATACTTAAATTAGACTTAATGATATTCAGTTAGAGGCCGCCGTGTTTGTCTTATGTTAAAAAATAATATGTGAAGAGCAGGGCTGGGAATCACAGGTTACCTCACATGGTCCACAATCCCAATAATATCACGATGCAACGATTCTGTGACATGTAATATTCTGCAAGACAGTCATATAGCGATCACGATATCTGTCTTAAGTGAAGAAAACTAAATGTCCGTGAAAAGTTAAAAGTGCAGGATTTCTCGATTTATTAACAACAAAGACAACAAAGTGCATAAAGGCTATGTATTGAACATATTTAAGGCAGTTTTCTCCGCCACTATCCCGCTCTAAACTCCCTAAGCTCGCCAAAGGCCAGGTAACTTCTACCAAAGTGAAAAAGTCAGGGAGTGTTTACTTTGCAGCATCTTGATTTATGAACTAAAAGATCAATATTTACCCTGGCGTATCGATAATCGTATTTGCACGAGGAAGGACGACGGCATTATCACCAAATCGATATTCTGACCCACCCTTAGTAAACAGTAGAGTATCTATCTAACTATCTGCCAACCACCTCTCTCTTGCTTCTGCCTTCTTGGACGAACAAGGTTAAAAAAAACAACACTGGAGAAAGTGAGGCACAAAAACAAACAAAACACATTGGTATATTCATCAGATCAGTGTGCGAATGTTGTCTAATAATGTTGCCTCTTCCAGCCGGATGGTTTATTCTTAGTCACGGAGAGGTGTATGTGTACATGTGTGTTGAGTTGGGGGGAAGGTGGGGGGTATATTTGGGCTCTGTGCCAAACTGAAGTTACATAAACAGTGTAGATGGTGTAGAAGCCACTGTCAACACCCATATTATGACGACCGGGACATGATCACGACATGTCAGCCAACAATTACACCAAACCAGGTGGTTTACACTGCGGCTTCGTACAGGAACGGAACTGCACTGATGTTACACTCAGACAGTCTGGCCAGGATTTGGGGAGCATCCAGGGAGTGAGTGTGGAGTGGCTGCGGTATCTGTAGGAATCTGCACAGGGAAAAGTAGGCCAAGGGAAATAAGGGAATTCAGTCATCGTACTCATTGCCTACAAGGAAGTGTGTTAAGGGTTAGAAGCAGATGTTCATATTCTTCTCTTGAAGACTGGGGACTGCGTTCACAATCATTTTAAGTATAGTGCTGAAAAGTTGAGTCATTCAATGTTAACTGGAAAGAACATATGTTGCTCTTTTTTTTAAACCCATTACATATATATATCTCAACATGACACCCAGTCTAAACGTTGCTCATCAATGTGTTTTGAATTGTTTCTCATAATCTGAAAGGGACAGAGGATTAGACTTTGTCATCACAGTTGAATCCACTTGTATGCGTTGGGATTTGGATGTGTCGAGTGACTTGTGCCGTCAACAGTCTGCTAACAGCACTGCAGAGATGTCAGGTGGCCAATGTCAGGGGTTAAAGGTCACGAATACAACTACGGCACTCCTCTACTGCATCAGCTGGTGTATTTTTGTATGAGTCTCTATTGTTCACATATTATTATTTGAATTGTTTATGTATTTTATGGTATTAAACTGGACTTAAATTGTCAGGGTTCAAACTACTTTTCCAAAATGTTAGTAAAGGTCAATTAAAAATGTAGAGTGTAACTTTGAAATACAGTATATACATATATATATATATATATATATATATATATATATATATATATATACATATATATGTATATATATATACATATATATGTATATATATATATTTATATAAAATGTCTCTTATATTCAAACCATTGTCAAATGAGCTCACACAATGCAATCAACTCCACACAGCTCCCTGTGGTTCTAAGTATAGCGGCGTTTACTGTAGACTGTGTTGCCCGGTGACATTCACCCACAGGAAGTGATAAGTTTCACTTCGAGACAGACGGAGGCAACAACAATAACGTGAAAACTGGAAACAGGCTGGCATATGACTGAAAACACACAAAAAAAGCACCCACTGCTCCAAAAACAACAACAAACAAACCAAAACAAAACGGGTCTTTCAGCAGTTTTGAGGGATAAACACTTCTTGTCACCGCACGCCCGCCCGCCCGCGTGCTGCCACTGCATATACATAAACGCTCCCTCAGGCAGGTCACATAGTATTGCTTAGCATTCCAGAGCCTGAGTTTGAAGGACGCAGCATATTAATGACGTTGCTTCATTTTAAGCTGAATAACAACGGCAACAGCAAAATAAACCGCCAAAAGTCACGCACTGCATCTTTAAGATTGGCTGTTTTTAGGTGCTCCTATGTTCATCTTAAGCATAATCCAGTTGCTCAAAGGCAAGTGCAATACTTTCAAGTCTACCCTGACCTCAGTAAAACACTAAAAGGGTCACAGGTCACTCACATCTTCTTCTTCTTCCCTGTTATTCAATTATGACTTAAAGTACTGCTAACAGGCCATAATGTATGTGCGCTAGAGTTGCGATGCTGACAGTCAAGAGCACTGCTGACAAAGACCAGAGCACAGAAAGTATGCAGCAGGCAGGAACCTGCTCAGCTTCAGGATTACCAAACCACTGTCCATCAGAGGTGCTGGCAACTGACTCGCCAAGCTCTGGGATTGAGGTCAAAGGCAACGCAGGGAGAAGAAAGAAAGAAAAAAATAGTCCTGACCTGTCGAGTCTAAGACTGATATACCGGGCTTGACTGACACACACTCTGTACAAACACTCACAAACACTCCTTCACTGGTACAGTGTTGCATTTAGATGTGGGCCGGTCGGCACTGAGGCGGCACTGTAGTCTTTCCAAGGAACGGCCCGACATGTTCTGTAAATGGAGCGGGCAGAGGGAGGTTAGCCATTAATCTCATAAGGATTGAGGATTGAAACCAGCCACTGACTGCTGCTCTCCCTCTGAGAACCTGACCTAACGTGGCGCGGCGCCCGGCTAATTAGCTGCACGAGTAAAAGAGACCTCGATGTAGAATTACACTATCCCTGATGTGTAGCATTTCAACAGTGGAGCGTGGAGTGTCAGGCCAGTGTTGCCTAAACAGGAAAACAGTTCAGAGCACAATGACCAGTGCTGGATGTCATACTAAAATCTATCTATACTTAATGTCCACAATCAATCTTAATACAGCGCTCTTAGGTTTGTTTATGTCACATAAACCGTAAATTTGCACGGCAATTAATTGGCTGATATTTACACCGATTCCTTGTATGTATATATGCTTTAACCTAATACCGGCCTATTTATTGGTCTGCGAGTGCACAAGTAAAAGCCTGTCCTCTGAAGAGTGTTGTTTGAGAGCTGGAAGACCTTGTATCTTTAGTCTGTTTACTTTGTTATACTTAACTTCTCTTGCCCTGTCCGCTGTTTGCTTTTAGTCACACACTAAAACCTCATCTTCTATAAACAGCGCTGCCCCGATATTGAAGACTCTTCTTGTAATACTCTTGCCTTTTAAAAACTCCGCTTTGAGATATACAAACTGTAACTGAGTACATTCTGATGCGTCTTATTTAACTATTTTCCCTACGCTGTATGCTTTGTGTCACTGCCTTTTGATGCACTCTTTAAATGAGAGCTTGTGATTATGTGGCAATAAAATAGAATAACTGCTTGTGACGAGCACGGTACTGAAACGTCAGTACATTGAATATCTGAATCTATGCGAAGGGACATTACTTATTAGTAATGCTGCTTTAACACTCAACTTCAATGGTGTGTATAGCAACAATGAGAAGATGTGATTGACCGGTGGCACCTGCGACGTCATGAGGACATTCCTCCTTTACTCTGGTCAAGTAAACCCTGCAAGAGGGAGGGAGGAGGAAGCTTTCCAACTGCTGGAGGGGAGAATATATTAGCTGTTCTCAGTGTTATGGCATTTGCGGATAAGAGTGAGAATGGAACAAACACTTTGTCCTCTCTAACAAAGCCGGTGAACCAGTGAAAGAGCACAAGACACTTGGAGCCCGTGGCCGGCGAGAGTTGTTGTTTTTTTTTGTTTTTTTTAATGAAGAAATGTGAACGAGGTCAACACAATGACTCGAGGAGGAACAGCAGAGAGCACATGTTGCAGCATAGCCAAACAATCAACTGTAACGCGGTTATGCAATCGTACAAAATAGGACGACCGAGGCAACACTATTGATGATACTATCTATGTTAGACTGACTTTGTAAAGCTGAGGTTGCAGCCTTGTGTACAGCCAAAGGATTAGAGAAGCCTGCTTACCGGAGCAGCTGTGTGAGAATTCAATAAACATGTCATGTGTCACATGAGGTTTCGTGCACATCCATAAATAAGCATATGTTCAGCGGCTCCTCCCACTGCACAGTGAGGGACAGTATTGAAAACTGTAGATTGGACGTGAGGGACCTGTGGGCTCTTAGTGCTGGCTCGACCGGCCGCACAGCTGTGGCAACCAAAAACAACAAGGAGATCTGTGATCGGTTATTGCTATCCGAGGTGAAAAGGTCAGACATATTTGACCATAAACAATTTCAAGTATGAGAATGTCCACGTTTCTTTGTTAAGATGTCGCATTTGTGCCTTCGGGTGGGCACATTAAGTGAGCAATAAAGTAAGGAAGATTTATCTGCTGCTGAATTCTGAAGGTTGGTACAAAAACACACTGATGCTCATAGAGGGACATAAATTGATTTTGTGATGTGAAGATAAAATAGATGCTGTCATCCACCTGTCATTTGGCAATTACCTCTATAACTTAAGAGTTTTAATGGTCGCCGTGTAGAACAATAGATTTCGGGTTGGAATCATCAAGCTCTCAGTCTGACTCCAAGGAATGAACCGATGCCCGAATGCTTTGCAATGTTTACGATAATTATCCACCAGGCTGCTGTGAAACAGACAACAAGCTGCGACAAGTTCATGACCATACATATCTGAAAGGGTTTCAAAATTATGGCCCCGGGGAAACGTCTTTAGATCTTTGAACTGTGTGAGTATTAGCTCGCGGACCTTTTAATGGTGCACTTAAGTCCACTCCACCACTGTGACGTGAAACACTTTTTCAACAAACACGGGAAGGAAAATGTTTCGGTGCATGTTTAGAAATTGAATACCTAACATCTCCATCATGTGATAATTCAGTCGAGTCTGCAGTTGTTCATCTAATAAACAATTGACCTTGACCATTAGAGCCTGGTGAATGTATTATAACCCCAGGCTCCTAGAAAGGGTGCTTTTATCTCAGAGCACCCTGGCCTTCTTTGATATTACTTTCTTATGAAGTCAAAAGCTGATAAAACCCCCTTGAACATCACTTGAAATTCCAAATATCTGTAAAGTATTCCAACATTCCCGTATTCACTTCAGGATCAAATAAAGACTTTTTCTTGTAATAGTCAAAGTGAAAACACTTAAGGGAGATGAAACATGAACCATGTGTTACTGAACAGTTTGTGTCTAGTTTATTTACTCCACTCTGGCTCTGGTTGCAGGTACAGAGCAGCAGCAGCAGCAGCAGCGGCGCAGGGTTACACTGACAAACAAGGACATGCTATATCAAGTACCACTCGTAGATATAGTGTGCAAAGTGATGGTGTGCGCAAGAGGTGCCCACGTCACAGGAAGGCAACAGCATGAAAGATTTATGAATCTTATTCCCCCTCCACCGCTCAACTCAAGAATCAAAAATGACAAATACATGGAGAGAAATGAATGTGAGCACTTTAGAAAACCTGCAGAGCGCCGTGATAAATGTGAACTAAGAGAGCACAGTTTCAAATCTCGCCAGAGCACAAATGACAAATGTTTTCTGTTGACTGAGAAAACACATTACAGTGTTTGCTGATGGGTATTGCAAGGTGCCAGACCACAAACAGGTACAGTCATTACTGTACACCAATGGCCAATTCATCCCAGAGCTCACATGGCACCGTGCACCGTGCAGACGCCTCCGTCCTGCACAGTGTCAGCACACACGGTCAGTTCAGAAAAGACCACAGGTTACCCGTGGAGCAGCCTTTTCCCTTCCCAACTATGGCCTCAGAGCCCTAACAGCTATTAAAACTTGAGGTCTTTGGTTTGTTCAGGAAGCAGGGCCCAAGCTGCAAGGTGACCACATGTTTCACCCCTAAAGAAACGCCTATACAGTGACAGTGTCAATACTAAGAACTGAGGTAAAAACAAAGACGGATGTTCCACCAAACGGCTGCTGTGCACTGTGTGATGATTTTTGTCCATATAAAAGTTAACAGTCATGATAAAGATGTATGGCAGATGGTCTTTGGTCAAGCTAGAGGTTAAATTCTTGGGCAATTAGTTGAAAAACTTAAATAACTCTAAATAAGTAACTAAATAACTCTAGTTATTTCCACAGAAGAAGAAAAATACAGAATAAATACCACGACATTTATATCCTAATGCCACGGTATGGATAAACAGATCATTCACACACAACAGTGAGTTCTTACAACATAGTGTGATGATCATGATCACACTGAACTGTGTGTGTGAGGAATCAGTTTCATGGGGCAAAACCAAGACATCAGAGCTGATGTTACAAAGGGTTGAGGACAAAATCCATCCAGCAGAAGAGAAATGCGTCACCACCCAGAATATAACACAAACTCAAACAAGAAAAACAGAAAATGAGAGGAAAAATATGTGTTTTTAAAAAAAATGGATTAAAAAATACTTTATTGTGACATAAATTAAAACATATCTGCCTTAGAAACATTAAAAGTAAAAAAGGAATAAAAAAAGAAAAAAGAAACATTAAAAGTATATAAAGTTTAAAGTAAAGTATAACTAGAGACTGTATAAAATGCTGTAACTGAAAGAAGAAAATCTTTAAAACTGACCTACACTGCACATTGAAACCTCTAGTACATAATTGCCACTAACAGACTTTTTAAAATTTAAAAAGCACTAAAGCCGCTTTATAATCACTTTTTCTTCCCACACAGTGTTCCAAGTCGCTGTCTGACAGAACATGCAACTCAATTCTCCTAATTATTTACTTTACTATTATAATTAGAAGGGTTATCATAATTTTCTGGCAATGATGTCTTAACATATTTAATATTTTAACTTAGCGTTAAACACACACACGCAGACACAGAAAGTTCTTATTACTGTGTTTCTATGGTGCTTGGCCATAATCTTATCTACTACTATTTATCTACTAAAGTAAGCTTATCATGCTTACACTTTCACGAATTTAACTCAAACAACTTCACTCAAGCCATTGTGAGTTCATTCACTTCAAATAATTGTTTTACTTAACTTGTTTCTTGTATTTTTATTCATTCTAAATTGGTCGGTTCTTTGTGTTGGATTATTTTCCCATCTATCCTTCTATTTTTTTGGACCTTCTTATCACGGTATAAAGTGTCATTTAGATGTGTAGCTAAGACGTGTATAAAAAAACACACACACACACAGTCATGTTCAAGCACTTGAGTTTCCATTAGTAACATTCAAACACACCTAAAGTGCCCTGAGGCCGCTGAGCACAAAGCCACCATGCTCCCTCAGTTTGAACTGTACCTTCAGTATCCACTCTAAAAAAGAGACTTACACTATCAACAACAGCCAATGTGACACAGTTATCAGCGCAGAGGGCATGCTGCGTGACACAGACAAGCTGCATCGAGCACGGCAATCACCAAAATGATTGCACATTTAGAACAGAACGGAGTTTTTATTGAGAAAACAAAACAAGCGGCCCTCGCGTCAAAGTGACGTGCTGCCGTATGTAAGTGCAGGCTATCGTGGTGGGCCCCCTTCACGTTCTCCTCGGAGAACATTGGCTGGCTCTGATAAGCTGAATCTGGCTTCAGCATGGGCCCTCCGAGTAAAGACAGTGTTGATGTTGGCTACGGCAGAGCTGATAGGAAGCCCACAGCTCGCGTTATGTCACTGAACACTAGCCACATTCAGATAAAAGTTACACAGCCCGGCTTCAATGAGGCCCATGCAGGCAACAGAAATCTAGGACCGGTGCCAAACCGGGTTAATTCTTTGCTGTTTTAACTCGTAACTCTAAATACAAATGGTGCACAAGGCGTTAATTAAGTTTTACAGATTTAATTTGACCTGCTGCTATTATATGAGCTTATAACTCTGAGTTAAAGTGTAAACACTTCAGCTTCCAACTCTAGACCACGTGAGCCCATTGTCCCTGCTACAGTCGTGGCTTTAAATCTCACAACAAAATGGATGAAGTAAATCTTTCACGAACACAACACACATCTCCTTTCTTCTCGCTTTAGTCCTCAGATAACGTCTGTTTTCCACTTCCTGTTTCTTAGCAGTAATGGCTTCTGTTTATTTTATCTAACCCAAACAGATAAAGACTGCACTTCATATTCTTATATGTGCTTTGTCTTAATCAAAGGAAAGTGTTATCACAAGTTGGTTCAACTCCACATTATTTAGTTATCATTAGTTTTGGTAGTAAAAAATAAAAAAAAAACAAAGTAAAACATAGAACAGCATCAATTAAAAAAATAGGGACAAAATTATAGAATAGAAATATTATTATATGGGAATAGAATTATAGAATTATAGACATTTCAAAAATGGACAGAGAGACAATGAAGTGAGCTTTACGAGTAGTGGGGCAAAATAGAATGCTTGCACTTTTTTATTACCAGTCAACAGCCTAAAACAAAACCTATATTGGAATGAGTATTAACAGCCAACTCAGCGTGCAGTATCACCAGGAGACAAAGTGTACTGGGGGGATGATTTCAGGATAGGCTAACCACAATTTAAAAAAAAAAAAAGTCCTCATTAGCTTAAGAAAATGTTTGAAAAACAAATTGTGACTGCGTAGAAAAAACCATGACCACACACGGAGTCCTCTTACTCAGCAGAAAACTGTCTCTCAGCTCGTATTTGAAAGTTGCTGTCACTTCCTGCGTGCAGCACAGGGGATGTCGCCAGGCGACACGAGCTCCGACACTGACAGACACAGACAGAGCTGTGTGGAGCTGATAGGCCTAATGTGTTAATATTTCAAAGTCACACAGTGGAGTTTAAAAGCACAGCCTGAATAAACAGTGAAAGTGCTGGAAAATGCAGTAGAGAATGGTGACGCAGTGTGTGCTTTCAGAGAGGAAAAAAAAAAAAATGAAATATGAGACTATTAAATTGTCTGACCGTCTGCTGCAGGCTGCAGGGGAGGGAAAGTGTTGGAAAGTGCCACCCGGGTAATGTGCAACCAATGCCCTTTAAAGAAGGACAGGTCCACGCAGGGAGTGACGACCAACGTTTCATATTTGTTGCAGGTTTGTGACGTACAGCAGCAGAGATAAAGTGGACTGTAAACTCTTATTTTTGAGCTGATGAATGGAGGGGGGGGTGCGTTATTGCGTTATTCACCTTCACGTTTGCCTTTAAGCTCACCCTGTGTTACCTCCCTTGCACCTGAGTCACCTGTGGACCTATTGGGTGGGGGGTTGCTAGGTAGCCACTGCCTGGGAATTTTTTATTTCAGCAATAGAATCAGGCGGCTGTAAACTTACAGACACACGTTTTTATTGCTCTACACTTCCACATTTGAAGAGTGTCCAGCAGCGGGACATGTCGCTTTCCTGTCGCCTAATTACCGACACACAGCAAACGTGTCTTCTGCATTCCCCCGTTCAGCCAGCGTACTGTACATTTGTGAGGCGCTTGGTTTTGCCTGATAATATTTCAGCACCGCGGATCACTCAATCTCTAATTTTAGCTGCATGAGTGTGTGTTTCATAGAGTTATTATGACTGTTACCAGAATAGTGATGCACGTCGACAAGAAACCCTCAGGGGGACAGGTGCTAGGTACCAAAAATATCACGTAACTCCGATATACAGTAGCATCACAACATGCAGCTTTCATGAAAGAATTGAAGTGCATTGTTTAGTGGACAACGCCCCATACTGACCTGTAATGAACTGTAAAATGTCCTCATTGGTAATTATGACTTATTAAAAATAATGAAGTGTATTACTGAGAATTAGTGCAGATGTGCCTTCAAGATTTTTAAGTCCAAACTTCCTGCAGATTATAGCACGGGCTTTGTAATACATAGTTCAAAGAGGCTTACGGTATTTCGACTAGACTCGCAATGACGCACCTTCAACTGCTGCTCCGACAACATTACAGGAGCGACTGTGTTTTGCCACCAACAGCCTCCTTTTGTGTTCTTTGAAGCAAACCGGGGACACATGTGGAGGACGGGCAGTGATGCCGCTGTCGCCAAGTCTGTCTCTCTCGGATTAACTTATCACAACAGCAACCATATCAACAATGGCCACCTTTAAGCTTATTAGGAGTGATTAGGGGAGCTCAACTGGGCTCATGTCTAAAGTGAGGAGATAAAATAGCATGCTTGTGGTGCGTTCCGGATGTAGTCATAAGTCGGAATTTTTCCACTTCCTTGTCGGACGTTTCAACAGAAACGCCCCCTCAGGACAGATGGTGGCTGCCACTCACATAAATAATAAAAACAAGACTGTTCAGTCTTTATCCATAGACACTGTGCTGTTTGTGTTTGCAATACATCATGAAGTGCGTTGTTATTGACTGGAATTGCTAACAATGGCTTTTTTTTTGTCTTCGGAGGTGACATCACTCCCAGTTCTGACGTAAATTGAACGTGAACATTGTTTCCGACATGTCCCCCAGCCACAGAGCTGCAGCGTCATTCATCGTTAATGTGTTTCCCTTGACAATAGCAGGGGTAACCACTATAAAAGTCAAAACCTCAAACGATGACGAACGCCTGCTTGTGTGTTTTGTCTCGAGGGTGTGAAGCAGCTTTCGACTGTGGTGTGTGATGGCAGAGGGACAGGGACAGGGACGCCTGTGTCTTCCACAGAGCCCTGGAGTGACTGGGCTCCTACCTCCACTAAATGGACACCTGTTGTGCGAAGTGACAGGTGGTCTCCTGAGGCAGTAGACCCCACCTGCTAGTGCTGGAGCTTGGGGGCGGATTCACTTCACACTCTAATCCCTGACTGTCTGTGCTTAGGCACTTTTGACAAAGACGACCTCTGTGCATCTTGTTTTCAGTCGAGCACATGGGAGAGGGTGCTTTCCTTAAACAACTTTTCTTTCCCTAAAGGTTGAAACGAACAGAATAAAATCGATTGTGTGTAGTTCAGTGTCTTCATTTTAAGGGTTGTCACCTGATACTGATTCCACTCTACGTCACACATACACAACTACAAATGTTAACGGTGGACTTAGACTTAAATCTTTAAATCCTCCACAGTGCAATCAAAAAGAGGTGGCAGCTGTTAGTCAGGCTGTTTACTGGCTACATGTCCAACACTGTTATATATTTTTAAAAAAAAGTACTGACACCTGTAGTACAGTTTTACTTCTAATGTTTGCAAGTTACACGTGGGCACAAACGACTTGTCAACAATTGAAAAAGATCACACCCAAATACTGATGACAGATCATCACAGCTGCCCATCGGCTGTCCTCAGTCTGCATGTGAGAGACTCTAAGAGAACTAGCCTTGGTGTGACCTGTTGGTTTGGTTGGTAATGAAAACAGAGATTAGAGGGGATCATGGCAAGCAGAGTGGTTCATTTGGACTGGATAACCTGGGTTACCATGCACACACCTGACACAGCCCATAGCTCAAGGTCAAGGAAGAGTAAAACACAGTAAATTAGCTGCTTCACATCAACTGTGATGAGAGGGGGGGGGGGGGTTAGAGCCCAGGGGGATAGGAAAGCAGGGGAAGTAACCTATTTACAGTACCTTGCTTAAATTTGCAATTTTGGTGTGCAGGCGAGGATTTAAATGTGATCTATTTGTGGTTTTATGTCACACTTAAAAGCTCCACTTTGCAGACTTTTTCCATCCTAACTGGCAATATAACATTTTTACTTTCTTAATTTTTCAATGTAAAGTCCCTCTTACCTGTAGCTCACACCACGCCACCTCCACTGTAGTCTCTGTGTCCAGTCCTTTATAGACCGTCTTGAAGGATCCCCTTCCAATCTCTATGTTGAACTTCAGGTATCTCCCATCTGGTGAGGTTGCCACAGCTTTGGTCTCCACGTCTTCCTTCTCTTCCTGCTCCCACTGGGTGTCAAACTTGATCCGAGACAGGATCTTGTGCTGTTTATGCTGAAGTTCATTTTCAGAGTCAGAACTGGCTTCCCTTGATCTCGGGACCGGATCCCAGTTGCCAGAGAGAGAGCTGGGTTCCTGGCTGCTCGGCGGTGTGTTGGAGCTGGTCCCCGGGCTGGAAACTGGGGACGGGGACGGTGGGGACTCGTCTGTTTTTTCATCCTCTGCTCTGGACTCGCACAGTGTTGGGATATTCTCGGCTGACCAGGACAAGGCTTTGGAGAGCACGCCGCTGTACAGAGGCGAATCTATGTCCATGCTAATCTTCTGCAGCCCATAAGAGTTTCTCCGTGCGCCCAAGCCGTGCTTCCTCAGCACGGATGGCACCCGGGACAGACAGTCGTCGGTCATGTTCACGGAGAGTCCTGGGAAACCGCGTCCTAGTATCTCAACCTGTGCGTGTGACATTGTTGCAGGTTGAACGCCTCCCGTCTCTGGAGCCTAAATGTGGAAATGGCACCGGGACAGTAGAGTACCGTTACTTTTCCATGATGTCAGGGAAGTCAGTGGCTTTCAACAAAGGCTGATACACGACAACACATAGTATGTGAAACTGCCTGAAACAACATGTCTGAGCTGCCTTCACCTGTAGCGCCGTGTAGTCAGCCTTGGAAATGTTTATTTAAATGGATACAAATGGGAAGAATACTCACTCATAACAGCCGCTGTGTAAAAAGGAGTTGCACACAAACGCACATTGACGCAGGGCTCCTATGGAATAACGTCTCTTCTTCTTCTTCTTCTCTTCTCCTCACCAATTCCGCAGCCATAATCTCCGCTGAAAGGACGGAGCTGCCTATATGAACAGAGCAGCGGAGGGCAGCGCGTCCTGTGCGCTCCCAGTGCACAACTCCGCCCCTCACGGCTTTGACGCGCCTCCAGGTCGAGCCAAAGGGAGTAATAATTACCGGAGTGTTTGCAAACGAATACTCGGCAAAACCACAACATTTCAGGTGAATGTTTTTCCCTTTCATTTTTTATAAAGTGGTGTCTAAAATGATATGTGGGACACATTTCAAAATCTAATAAGATGTTTTATTAGGACATGTCAGCGGTGTATTATTAGTATGATGATGATTGTTATTATTATTGTAATTAAAGGTGTTTTTATTAGTATGTGTTACAGAGGGGATGGATGCACATATGCGTTTGCAATTTCCTTGAATTGGTGCCAAAGTACAGTACATTGGAAGTCTGTGCGTAAAAGCGGCAGCAAAAACAGGACGTCACATCCTCGTGTCAGTGTGTTTAAAGGCAACTCGAGTTTCCCTGAATTTAGATACAACCACATCACTGCCTCTGTCCATCTGTGCTCATTTGATAAGCTGGAGATGAGAGATGCGCCGCGGATTTGTTTCACCTGAAGAGGGAGCTATGCCGCCTGTTGCTGCTGAAACAGGACACCTTTATCTCCAGCACAGACCACACTGGGGGCCCCACGCCGGTCCCATACAAGGTCACACGCCGCCTTATCAGTGGAGGTACAGGGTTCACTCGTGTCATCGTCAACACAGGCTGAGACGCCGTGGCACATGATTTGAGTGGACCAGGATTCAGTCACACACACACTGTACAGCTGCAGGCAAAAAAAAAGTCTTGCAGCTCCATCACTGTGGTTTCAGTCTGCACGTCTGCACCATTCTGCCCACTGTGGGGGCGCGGTTACCATTACCCACCATGTTTTTCCTCAAACCAAAAAAGTTAATTCAAGGACGACAGGACTCTATAGAGTTATATGGGACATGTTGAGCATTCAGAAGAGTCATTTGAAAAAGAAAAAAAAAAATCATTTAGCAAATGTCTAATTTATTTTCCTACATGATATGAAAAAAAGTTGAATACAGAGAAAGAGAATAACAGGAGTGTCACAGTAGTTACTGCACAATAATAAAATGACAGCAATGTGTACATGAAGTCCACTAGTATTTCACTCCGTTGGATCAAACCAGGATTACTGGTTTAAGTCTCCATGGTGGTGTTCCTCTTCTGGAAGCATTTATTCTCAAAATAAAAAGTCCCTCTGGTGTTGTGTTCTGGGATGTGTTTGAGAGTCTGGTTGGAACAGAACAGAAGGAATAACCGAGCTAATTGTACCAAATATTTATGAGGGAAAAAATGGCATAAAACCTATTTTATTTACAAAATATAAAGAGTAAAGTTACAGTTGTTGGGGAAAGGTTTTCCCCAAGTATTTAGAAATAATAGTATTTAGTCCCCTGATATACTCATTGCATGTTTAAATGGCAACAAATGTTACCTGTGACAACTTCAAACATGATGTAAGATGTCACTTCAACTGCTATATTTCCCAAGAAGTAAAGGCTATGAAATTGGGGCAAACCAAAAGGCAACATTTACTGGACCAGCATCCTCCAGGCCGGGCACTGAGGTGCAACCTTTTATAGCCTTAAATGGCTAAATATTAAAATTTGCCTGTAAGGTACAGTACAAGGGCATTCTCCCAGACAGAGTGTGTGTGTGATTCCAGCACTTTCTCAGAAGAATTTGACTCCTTTCCCATCATCCATGCTGAAGACTTCTGCTTTGCCTTCCGTTTGTAAAGCTTGCAACGAGCGCAGAAGCATCCATTCCTCAAGACCATGGAATTCTGAGAAACAGAACAAGGTCATGTAAGACGGTACAAGGAAAATGTTCCATGATACTTTTTGATATTTCTAATATCTAAACATGTAATGATGAAAATGATAAAAAAGTTAAATTGTCAAAGTAAAATAAACCGCAGGAGAATTATTCTGACTCTTGTAGGATAATACTACTATGCTATAATTGTATAATGTTTTAAATTGTATTACTTTACAAATAAAGCACAGCATCTTTAAAAAACTTAGTGTAATTGCTGTACTTGAGAAAATGTACTGAAAATGTGTAATTTCACCACAAGGAAACAAGCAAAAAAAACAGCTTTCAAATGGGATCTAGTTGTCATTTGGTTGCTAAGAGTAAAAACAATAGAATTGAAAATGAAAATGTTATAGTGTAATGATGCTGATAAATGTGATGTAATGTAATTTAATGATATCATACCTTCACCCTCCGTGTCATCACCATTGATCAACTCATACAGGGTAAACACAGAGTTGACCATCCCATTTTTGGAAATCTATAATGTGAGAAAACAGAATAATGGTCACTCATAAAAACAGTCATGGTTTCTTAGCTTTTTTTTTTTTTCATAGGATTGAGGTGGTTATCTCTCAAACACTTACTAATTTTCAAAAATAACACACATATTTTGTTGGCCAACAGCTTCTATGGCCTTGTTTCTGAAGGTGCACACTCTGTACGGTCTGGCATGTCAAACTTAGTTAAACCTTTTTTACACCTACAGCCAAATTTTAAGATTTCTGCACAGATTATCCAGAGGGAGTTTAAGTGGCTCACAAGGGACTTGAACCCACAATGTCCCAATTATAATGCTACAATAAACAGAGCAGTTTCTCTGTGCCACTGACAGAGTGTGAGCTCACTCCTGACCTACAACCTCCTGTTAAAACTAAGTTATTACACGTGCAGCTCTGTCGCCACAAACATTAGACTTTTGTCTCGTCTGTTTTCTTCACTTTAAGTTTGGTATTTTTTTTTTCTAAGTCGTAAAACAAACCAAACTTCACTTGACTTTGTTTATATTATTCCCACACCTAGCTGTATGCAACAAACTGGCCCTGGTTCTCTTTGTTGGGTTATTTTAAAACAGGGGTTTTCATTCTGCTTTGGGCTTCATTTGTAAAACACCACAGCGGTTACCTAGGTAATCGAACAACACATTTACATGAACGGCAGTAACCTGGTAATGTGTGTTTACATACAGCAGGCCAGTGAGTTTCTTCTCTAACCAGAATACAAAGTATCACTTGCTTTGTATATTTCCTCCTTCCTTTCCAAATGACACTGTAAATCATTGTATGTATACAAAACTGTATTTCTTGTCATGATTACATGTCAAGTTCAATTTTACATGTGTTATCTGCTGCAAGTAATATTGTGTTTTGATAATCTCACTCGCTAGTTTTTATCCCCGAGTGTTAAAATGCTGAAAGATTAAATGTACCGCGTCCAATTTCCCCTTGGCAATAAATAAAATATTGAGATTCTGAAATGAGAACTCCAAACCTCTTCCTCTTTGTTGCTTGAATGCAGTTTCACAGAGAGGACATAGTGTTTCTTATCTTGATGACTCACCCACTGATATATTAGCTTGCCCCATTCCTCTGGTCGTCTCCACATGACTAAACAGCGGGATTTGTTTTTGTCCAGCCATTCAAGATTGCCTGAGGTCAGCCAAAACAATTTAAAACATGAAGTTTATCAATTCACAAGAATGAAATGCACAGTGAGACTATAGCGGTTCAAGACCTGAGCTTAAAAAGTACAGCTCATTTGAATCATGTACTTGCAGTGGTGCAACAATTGTTTTCCTTCTGCTGTTCACACAACAATCAAAAGCCCCGTCTATACTTTGGCCATCTTATAGTTGCGCCTTGTTATTATAAGGGTGGATTTGCCAGGTAATATGAGTGAACACTTCTCTGCTGAGGAAAATGTTTTGCTTGTTTGTTTCTGAGTGAGTATCAACCAGAGTATGTATTATATATTATACTCTGCTTATTCCACAAGCATTAGTAATATTGATGAAGTAATATAATTATAAAGATTGCTAATACTAGCTTTAAAATGTAACCTTACAATACTGAGCCACTGACTTTAGACACTCAGATGGGCACATGCACATTTGCTTCTTAAACAACACATATGTTATGCTGGAAAATGTCGAGAGTGTGGATCTAAAACTGGCACAAATACTAACAGGACATCACAGAACAAACATCTTGACAGAATAAAATGTACCTTTTTTTCTCAGTTCCTCAAACACAACTTGAATTGCTTCCATCGAGAGTTTTCCTAGAATTCAGTTAAGGCTGATAACAAAACAGTGGTTTCACTTTCAGAGCTCCTCTTCTCTCTCTACAAATACAAAAGCCCTGCAATACATTCTGTTAAAGAGTTATTGAATTGTGTTGTGAGAAACCAGTTAGCATTTAATAACTAACCCACATGAAATGTGTGTCAACTTCAATATCCTCTGGGTGAGGTGTAATTGTATGTCCCCATCTTAAAAAGTGCACCTATAAACCTTTGACTCACAAACTAAATTTAACAATCTAGGTCAACACAATGAGAGATAACAAGGACTTGAAAGCTGCGTTTCTAAAAAGGCATTTAATAGATTAAGCAGTACAATGGCTAAAATTGGTTTAATCACAGGTGATCTGGAAGGATACGTTCTATCTTCTTGTTGTTGAACACAGGACTTTCTTGGGCTTCCAAGACGTCCAGGGTGTACAGCTTGTGATGCCGGCAGTACGAGAGAGCGAGGGAACACCATGCTGCCAGCTGCTTCTGTCTAGTGTCAACATTGGGCTGTAGCCTGTCAATAATGAGATGAGCAAAAGGCGTAAAGTACATTTACCAAAGGGCAAAAACACCAAGATTGAATATATCTGTAATTTTCGTCTGAATTATGCCTCTCTTTGCTGCAAAAGAAATCTAAAAATAGGTGCAATTAAGTTCCCCAAACCTGAGATTTTGACTGTGGCAGTGACTGTTATAAGAGTTTTATGTACAAACTATTTTACCTTTTTTTTTTTGTTTGGGACTCTAAATAATTTTCATTTAACATATCAATTAGGTTAATTGCCTGCAAGTGTTCAGCTTTTAATCATCCATATTGCGTGTATTATTTTGGCATAGAGCTTCATTTCAATGAGGTGCATTGTTAAATTGGATTAGCACAGTACATTTTGGTCAGTTTTTCCTAAGCCTAAACCTTAGGATTGCAATGGAATTAAGTCATGCTAATTTGTAGTCCTCTGGTAATGAGTTTTAATCCTCTATGCCACTAATGTCTATCTATTAAGGAAGCCCCTTCCATGCATTTCAATATTACCTTACTTTTAAAAGGTTTACAATTTAAAATAGTCACCAGTGTAAAGCACAAAACACACAGTTAATATTCACTGGACAGGAAGTGATTACATTCTTTGTATTTGCTTATTACATCTATGTTTAATTTCAGCATTGCAGTCTTCTAGATAGTCACTACACCAGAGACCAATGTGCTGATCACATACTGCCTTCACTCTACAGTTTTGCACATCAAAGAATATAAAAATCTCACTTCTATTGAAATACTGAGTGGGTCACTTTATTATCCTTGAACTGACACAGTGATCCATCCCCAAAGTGCCAAGTATCAAGTAACCCCAACCACAGAGATACGACTGAAGCCACTTTTTTCTATAAACTATAATCTATAAAAAAAATAGACTACACAGACAACAATTTTCTATTTATACCACGTATAAACTACACACCACCTGTCCACTGGACTCGAATCATTTTTAATATGCAAGACATCACTTCCATACACACTAGGCCTGCTACTATTACTAGATTATTAACACCAAAGTATTGTAGTCTAGAATAGTTTACATGGTTCTATCTATTTAATGTTTGATGTTAGTAACTGCACCCTCTCATGTGTCTATTTTTGAGTAAACTACACTTTCACCTATGGGATATTTCTCTTTGTCTTGATACTTCTCTTTGTCTCTGTGTATCACAGAACCCGGAGGGGACTCTGGTTTAATAGTTGATTGTTGTTTTGGTAGATGCTAGCTGACAATGCGACAGAACAGGCTATCAACACAACTTGTTACTATTAATTGCTAAATGATCTTACACACCGCAACATATATTAGTAAAACGTTGATGTACTTGTGTCTTTGCACGATGCGCAGCTTCAACATGCGCTGAATAAAGCCGAATGAAGCTGTTAAACAAACTTCTGAAAGCCAGTAGGTGTGTAAATCCACTTCCCTAGCTGCTTCGTTTAGCCAGTTAGCCGGCTAACATGGTGCTAGCTCGTAAATCAACACGCTTCGGTTCGACTAAAATAGACACAACACAGGCCAATAACAAACAATAATTAATGTTCTACAAATGTTGTCTCTAGGAAGCTGACTCACGTAAAAAACGGTGGGAAATTGTACTGCCAGGGCCACTCAAAACTCATTTCAGTTGATGCGGTGTTTCACAGCTGACAGCTTCCGGAAGAGCGTCCACCCACTCAAATGTGTCCGACTCACACAGTCTTTGCTTTTTATTAAATCCAGTACATGAATTATACAAACACAACGAATTTGTATCACTTTAAGCATTAACATGTCGTTTGCAGTGAACTATGTAATCATAATAAATATGACTATATATCACTATAACATTTTGTGACATTTTAAACCCAATTTTGTACTTTTTTGTTATACTATTTGTAGTTAACTGCTAATTACTTCAGGTGTTGAGATTTTAAAGAATCTGACACTGTAAATACCAAAGCACTATGCAAAGTGACCACTTTCATTTTTATAACGCTTACCATGTACAGTGCTTAAAACAAATGTATTAGACCACCACCTAGTGTAAGCTGTAAGTATGCCACAGCTGCCCTGAATTATGTTTCTGTAGTGGTTAATACCCCAGCATATAGAAGCTCTTTAACCAAAATGATATTTTTCAATGCTAAAATCTAATCATTATTGTTATCCCTGAATTACAAAATTGACTATTTTACAAAAATAAACAGTAAAACAGTAAAACACATTATTATTTATTAAAAATTAAGAAATTATAGTTATTTACTTGCATTCCTGAACCGAATAAAATGTTTTATGCTTAATTCATTTCTGACTTCTCAGAGATGAAGCCCCCTTTTATACCCAAATTTGGGTATAAAATGCTGAATTCAGTTTGTTATTTGCCAATAGCAAAAAACATTAGTTTTTGAAAGACTTCGAAAATATTTATGACAGGTAGTCTTTTACTCATTTACTAATTTTTATTTGTACTAGATCTGACAATAGGAATCATAATATGTGCGCCTTAACTGTCAGTCACATGTATTTTTGTGATAACAAAAATTTCAGTCAAATCATGGGCTTATAGTAACTTTAATTTCTTTCCTGTGTAAAGCATAGTTTCCTCACAGACACATTTGAGTGAGCTTATTTGCAAGAGTGAAGACGACCAACGTTTTTTCTTTACAAAGTTACTTTATTATTGAATAAGTTGTGCATTTCCAACACCTCTCCAGCATAAATATGCCGTCTATATCTATTTACAATGTAAATTTTTTTCTAATCTTCACTTTTATTTTTCTTGCTGAGCTTGACTTTATTGCTGACTGTCAAATATATGTAGTATGTATTTATATTGCTATGTTATAATCCAGTTCCTTCAAGTATAGCATGACTGAAAAAAAACATGTTTTGCAATTCAGTGAAGAATAACCAATATTTTGCACAAGTTTTCTATTTCAATAGAATTCACAGAAGGATATTGGTATTAATATGTCTCTCTTTACACATTGCTATATTACAATACAACAATTCATGGGAAAAAAACGAAACTGGAATAATGCAGCATTAGAATAAAATTTCAGTTATTGCAACATGTGATATACTTTCAAATCCAAAACTAATTTTAACACTTTCTACAGTATAGATTATTTATTTGTTGAAGAACAGAGCTGATACGTCCGTCTTGATGTGACATGGATTGTATTACAACTGCAGTTTAGACAAAAAAAATTAAAATAAACAGTTAATATCTCAAGAAAGTGACTTGTGAGATAAAAACAGCTACAATCTCAGGGAGCGAGAGCAAGTCTTCCTTCTATCCACGGAACAGGCTCAATCACTCTGAGATGGGAAACCAAACTGTTACACCAGTGCAGGCCAATGCCCAATCCTACAATACAGCCAAAGGCAGTCCTAACAGTGTGAGCCTCCTATGGAGCAACATGGAATTAAAAAAAGTGGTAAAATGCTTCAAACATCCTCTCCAATGACTATTGGAAGTTCCCTTTATCTCCTTTTATGTGAACTTCAAATAGTCTGAGCGAGAAGGCTGTCAGAGCCCTTTAACTTCATTTAAAAGACCAGTTTTATTTTAACTTATTGTTACTTGAAGCTGTTTATGTGCAGGCAAAGGGTAAATCTAGCACTTCAAATAAATGGAACACATTCAGGTCCAGGTCTGCAATGGAGGCGTGTGTCTGCTTTAGCTGGAATGAAAGATATGCTCATATTCATTGAGAACAAACTCCACTATCTGGTTCTGAAACACCATGTGCATCGCAATGTTGGCTGCCTCCATTTCTGGCCGAAGCAGCGTCGGGCCAAACACGATCGCAACATTCTGCACAGTCATGCGATTGTCCTCCCAGTACTGAATGACCCTGGGAAAAAAAAAAACAACAACACGAGGACTCATTATTTCCGGTTTGATTTCTCACTAAATTATGAAACACCCAGTGATCAGAAGAGAAAACAATGGAATATACCTGCATAAATGTCCAAAAAGAAGTTCCATGGTGTCATGATTTGGATGAGGAAGTGATTTGACCAGTTCACGCATGCAAGAGAGCTTTGTGTTGTGATCAGAAATTCCTAAAAAAACAAACAAACAGAACACAACCTATAATTCAACTATAAATACTGTACATTATCACATGTCATCCATTATCAGAATCACTAGCAGTCATTTAAATCTCTACTGTATTTAGATCACACAGAATAGGTGATACAGTGTAGTGTTCAAGAGTTATTCATGGATTTGAAAGATTGCTTACTGATGGCTGTGATGAAACTATCGAAATGGCTGTACGGGAAAAGTGGCTCAGGAAGCTCTCGGAAAAACAACTTCAGCGCTCCAGTGATAACGTGAACATCCTCCCACTGACCGTCCTCAAGGTCCAGTTCCTCTGTTTCAACACAACAGGTGTACAGCCCATTAAGACACAGCAGGGGGCGCTGCTGTCTACAGCAAGATATTGCACTTCTGGAACATCTACTCTCACTGTACTGGGCTGAATTTACATGTGAATTTAGTGTAGTTTACCGTGATCTGCTTTGAAGCGTAGTTTCTGGATGACAGCGAGGTTCCCACTCACTCTATAGAGTCCATCAATGTCTAAACCTGTGAAGGAATACGTCACGAGGCAACGGTGAGTTAACTGCCATACTGCGCGCCATAAAACTGACATGAATATAAACAACAATGTGGATTACCTCGCTTTTCTACTGCTTTGATGCATCTCTCCACAAAACCTGGGACTGTGGTCCTCTCCTGGGCACACAATGTATCCAGGTGGCAACCAAATACGCTATCTGCAGAAATGAAAAACAATACAGTGAAAGAGATTACAGCACTAGGTAAAGAGCAGTATGATTTAATAAAAGGGAAATATAAGGTAAGAAACAGAAAATGAACTGGTTTATATTCAACTACTTTACATGTTCTTTCTTTTTATATACTACTAAGCTGATTTTTTTTTATGACACAGACTTTTATCCTATATGTTGTGTGTAATGTCGGTACTTACAGTATATTACTCTCTCACAGCTTTACTGTCAAAATAATGCCCTCAGTGTTCACTCTTTCAGTTTGTTTTCTTTGTGTATACTTGAGCTGCTTTTCAAATTACAAGAAAATAACAAACAGAAAAATAACTTCAGTGCAACACTGTATGTCCATACATTACCTCGGATGTATCCTTTCTCCTTGACGGACTGCAGTGTTGGCCGTTTCAAGAGGAATTTCATCAGTTTGGTACGAACCCTTTTCTGATCCGTGTCTCCAGCAGAACTGGATGAGTGCGTGACACTCGGCCTGGAGGCTAAACAACGAAACATAACACATTAGACTAGTTGTAATAGTAGCTACAGAATATACTCTAAACAGATGACATCAGTTACATATCAGTTACAGTTACATAAATCAGACGTGGTTCACTTTCACCGGTGAGGAAAATATACACGGTTCATCTTACATCGTCGTTTTTCAGGGAGGTTGCCAGACTTGTCATCTTGCTCTGGGGTGTTGATTTTTTCATACAAGTTCACATCTTCCTCCTCTGAGTGATGATCCAGGTACTCCTGAACACACACACACACACACACACACACACACACAAAACAATACAATTATCTCATGGAAATGACCAAACCTGGGGTAAATAGCATTACAATCATTTGTCAGAATTAGGACATTTGCCACAAAACATTTGCAAATTTAATTTAGAAAACCTAGTGATACAAATTTCCTCATTAAAAGTACTTTCCAAAGTAAATATTTGTTTGATTTATGTCCAAGTGTTCCATTATTGGCAGATTTATCTTTTTCCTCCTAAAACCAAAGTATTCGCGTGGGAGAGAGATAAGGAGATTTAATATTATACCCTAAAATATGAGTTCACAAAGGGAGGAACCACAAGTCTGACATAAATCATTTTATACAATTAAGTTTTGTAACTGATTTTTTTATTTTTTTTTTTTAAAGAAAGAAAAGCATGAAAACTTAGTGCAGGTAAGTGGACGGTTGTGCTGCTACAAACACAAAATGACTTGATAGGTAAGGCTGATCATCTCAATAGTGAATTATGGACACTAGAAGCACTTACCAGTTGCCGTATGGTGTCCATTAAGGCTTTGTGCCAGTCACTGATGATGCTTTCTGTATCGTACTGTAGCAGAAACTCCACGCCGTTCTTGCCTTTTAACTGAAGATGACAAAATGAATCAGACACTGAAGAGGAAAGTTTGTTGTTTTGTGTCAAAAGCTGAAACGACTTTGTCACTCTTGGTGAAGGAATCTAGTATGAAAACACTATTTTTGGCCGCTGTCAGAGCAGTTTTGGCTCCGCTTGGTTTGCTTTGGCAATTCGAAATAGCTTTTTCTGAGATTTATGAGCAAATCTGAAGTTAAAAGACATAGACGTTTTCCATCAGCCTCAGTTGCACTGTGTGTTAACCACTAATTAACAACTGTTGTAACAACACTGCAAACAAAACGTGCTACCATTGTTCTTGTGACACAACCACAGCCTCAAAGAACCACTTGATCAAGTTCTTCATAAATCAAATGTAAATATTGTTATTTACAAGTGAACATTAAGTTAACTAAATAAATTCACAACTGTTAACATCATGTTTTAGATTATATGAGATGATTAAAAAAAAAAACTCCACCAAAAACATGGTATTATGATCTACATCAACAAATGCACACACCTCTAAAACATTCTTTTTGCTGGATTTGTCTTTTGAAGCCCAGCCAATCGTTGCTCCTCGCAGGTCCACCGTGACCTCTGTAACAATCTGATTAGTCTTGTTCTGCAGAGAGGGAGAAAAAAAAGCAACGCAAAACTGACAGCACTGCATTCCAAGAAACAAGCTGCACCAAACAAAAGCTGTGGCTGTCACTATCTGTTTATGACTCGAGGGTTTGTCTGCACTGTTAGTCTAAAAAAGGTGACACGACAAAAGAGTTTCTCTTTTTTTTTCGATATATTCGTGAGTCAAAGCGAGAAAAACAAAAGTTTCAGGTATCTTTAGCTGTAGAATGAGCTCTTTCTTTTCCTGCGGCATACAAACATGAGTGAGTCTTTTCTAAGTAGAACCACCAGTGTGTGTCATACCGAGGACCCCGTTACAGCAGACTTTGGGTCTTTGTGGAACGTCAGAACTCCGCCGTGGAGAACCGTCCATGTGTGGCCCCAGTTTTTCCTAATATGGAGGAAATAAGAAAAGATTTGGAGCTTTGGGGGAAATGACTCACAATTTACAGAAACGGAAATGTGAGAGTGTCATATCTGCAAAAATAAAAAGAGTTTACGTTTACCTTACTTTCTTGCCATTCTCACACACTTTTGTCTTGTTGAGAATTCCAGCTTTCTCCAAGTTATGCACCTGAAAATGTATATTTTTTAGTTCATTACAGTATGTAATCTTTAGGCCTATTGTAATGACAAAACACAACATTAATGATAATAATAAAGGTGGAAATGCTAGCTCATGAGGGACATGATGAGTATAAACCTTGTCTATAAAGGCATGAATACAGGTTGCAGTGATAGAAAACCACATCGAGACGTCTTAATCGGTAAACAACGACTGATTCTTCAAAGATAACAAACACAGAAAAGTGGAATGCTTAGTCTAATGTATAATGCTTCAATGATAAAGCTGATATTCTTTTCAATTTTTGCAACTTTTCTGTCATAAATCAAAATTCAGGGGCTCATACTTTATGCAAATAATGTGATTTAAAGTGTAAGTCCAGTGGAATAATAAATAGTGGAGTTTAACTGAAGCTAATGTGATGCTTTGACAATTTGAGTTGGACGTATCAAGTTTAGTATCTTTCCATACCCCCTATTTTTCATATTTTCCATCAACAATGAAAATACAGTCTGGGGAAAACACATGGGTGGAATTAAATCAAACAGACAAACAAACAAGCACAATTAGTGCCCTATCCCAGCAGGGGAAGTACATCACTGCATGAAAAACAGGATGACTGATGGTATTTGAATGTCAAACACATAGACACAGTTGTGTTACAAGTACAGCGGCCTCTTAGGTGATGTGCAGTCACACCTTGTTGCCTCATCATAGATAGACTCTATCTATGACTCAAGCTCAGGTGAACCTTCAAACTAGTAACCCACGTTATAGCGCAGCCACCTGGAGGTCAGATAATAAGGGTTCCTCCAGGGTCTAAACCCAAAAGCCTTCAGAAAGAGATAAAGAACCCCCATTAATGGCTGACTAACTGTCAGGTTTTACAGCATCAGCGCGACAGCAAGTTTCACTCACGTTGTGCGGCGTCTCTGGAGAGTTCCCCGTGCTGGAGCTGTCGCTGCTGTAGTCCGACGTGTTCCTTCTGTGAGTTGGCATGAATCTCTGTACAGTGGAAGATTTAATCATCCATTAAAATGAAAATTACAGAACTTTTACTGCTGGTTGTTTTTGGTGTCTGGATGTGTAGTACATGATGACAGAGTGAATTAGTCCGCATAAAATGACACTTATTATCTACATATTATTATCTACATAAATGTATGTGGACTGGACACATTTGTGATTATGCTTTTGCAATAATACTGCTTCTAAATAGTCAAACTCTTCTGTCTCTGTCTGTCCTATTATACCTTATAAGCATGTTTTTAATGTGCGATCTAAATACACACGACTTGACATATTTTGACACTCATCCATGTGGAAGAGAAAAGGCTTTTCATCGTCCGACATGGTAAAACCTGACAGATTTCCAACTGTATTTAACTAGAACGTCACACATCGTCACCCAACGTCAAAACTGGTTCTCACTGCTGCTAATTCAGGTTGAGTGGGAGCAGATCCCTGCAGCCAGGCTCCGAGATATGCGGTAAAACCTTCTTCTCAGAGGAGCGGAGGCTTCTATAGGAGGCAGGTGAATGAGACTGACAATCACACATGGGGCGAAATGTTTAGGTGCCCAAAGAAATGTGTACAAATATCGATCATAAATAGGGTACAAATAATATTAAGATCACTTTATGTCCACCAGGGGTCTCTCACTCAAAACAATAACAAAAAGACCTAGTTTGATGATATCACGAAGCAGCAAGGAATCATGGGAATTGTTGTCGTGGCATCTCCTTTGGTTCCTCTGTGTGTTTGTGCTTTACAGGGAGCAGTTGTGACACAAATTAAAATGAGAAACAAAAATAAAAAGACAACACACTGGCTAAGTAGTAGTAGTAGTAGTACTGAATATTTCCTTCCTCACTCTGAAATAGACATTATAGACATCAACAAATGTAAGAGCAGGACTTCTACTGACTGCAACGACATTGATATGAAAACAGTAAAAAAGGTATTTATGTCATTTAAAAGTGGTAAACTCCCAAACAAAATGGAAATAGCAGAAGTGGCACCTCTATGCAAATCAGGTAACAATCACCACTTCCCAAACGACAGACCTGTTTCTATACTTTCACAATTCTCCAAAATACTCCGGGGGGGGCGGACGATACTAACACTTTTTGTGCTGGGGAAAATTTACAGCAGCTCCTGTTTATTGCCGTTCTTCGCAAAGTCATACACATTTTGGACCACAAATCACACTTTGCACTCTGTACTGTTCATTAGTTTTACCTTATCTTAGTGACTGTGTGGAGGGTTGGGGAAATACAAATAAAAGCTCATTGCAAATCACTGATTAGATCTTCACAAACAGCCCCAGGATAATGTAGGATTTCGGGATCAAACAATTCAATTATTCCTCATTGTCTTAAAATTCACTGAACTGATGTCGTTTAATGTTTCATGTATCATATATCAATCAAAGTATGTATTCATATTGATTAAATGAGTATTAGAACAATGTCCAATCATTTTTAGATATCTTAATGCAGAAATGTGACCTATTATATCTTTATTATATCTTTAGGGGACAAAATAAACACCAGCTCTGGCCTTAATTACCACAGTTTTTGTGCTCTGCTCCATGCGAATTGCATAAACACAGCAAACACAGGCCCATATTTGTGTCCAGCAACACCCAGGTGTTTGTGTACAAATGTAGCCACTTGGGCCCCTCCCTCTCCTGCTGTTACTGTCAACAAGAGTTCATTGTGGCTGATTTGCATTGCTAAATAAGGGTTAAAACCCCAAGAGCGTAAAAAAAAAAAAAAAAAAAGGGAGTCACCCTGATAACATTTGCAGCTTTATGTTGAAGCCAGCTGACACACCCTGGGTGTGTGATATAGCATAAGCAGTGACAGAGAGTGTGTAAATACTGTGTATGTATGTGTGTGTGTGTGTGTGTGTGTGTGTGTGTGCGCGTGCATGTACCCCATCATCCTGAGGTACACTGAGCTGAACAGGTCCCATGGTGTGTCTCCAGTTTTTTATGACTGACACATTTTCTGCCTCGACACCATTCTCCATTCTGGACTGACCAGGCGCTACAGGGGCCTGAAGGGAACAAAAAAACGCAGTTAAATTTTAGCTAAAGTGCAAACATTTGTCAACTACTCCACATCTAGAGTACATAAAGAAACTAATATTTGAGTAGGAGATAGGGGTTGGATTATATTCTTATAACAATGACACTGAAATGAAAAAAATACCATACTTGCCTGAATGTTGTGAACAATGTATTTTTATAGATCTCACAGTTAAAATGAAATGAAAAGTAAATAAATGAAAGAAATGAACTTTCTTGCCACAGAAAGAGATTTACCTCAGGCAGGTTCCACTGAGACTTGGAGCCGTCTCTCAGGTAGTAATAGGTCTGTCCTCGGTCATCCACAGACTTGATCCACTGTTGCGTGAACATACATTCATTAGTTAAAAAGAAAGTTGGACGTTTACCAAAAAGAGAAAATGTAAGTATTTTCAACTGTCCTAATATGAAAATGACAAAACAAATAGATCCTATATTAAGGTTTATAGTAAAAGCACAAGGGACAACCGCTGATCCGAGAGTTTATCGAACTTATATTAAGTGTGTGATGCTCTGAAGCTGTGTGCTTCACAGGACCTCCCTCATTGTGAGATCATGTGACTCTTGTGTCTGCGTATTTACCTGATCTGGAGAGTGTTCACTGGTGAACACCCAGGTCCCGTTGGGTTCCACATTGAGGTTCCAGCCTGTTGGGGTGCTGCGGTCCAGGTTGGCCCTGGGGATGACGGTCCTGCTCACATGGCTCAGAGTGTACTCTTTGGGGACGGCGACAGGTCCCGTGGGGGGGAGCTCCAAGTACGTCTCTGACTGATCGGCAGCCGGGTAATTCTCCGAGGGGTAGTCCTCCTCGGGTAGAGGAGGCTGAGGGTGTAAACATGGCAGAAAGTGATATTAAAAACACAAGAAAGCTTAAAGTATACATATGGCATATGAGCACTTGTGGCTTTTTTCTGTCTTAAAAGGTCAGCGCTTAATTTAGAATAGGTTTTATTTCCTATCTTGTTAAAAGCATATAGCACAGGTATATGCTTTTAACACATATATATATATATATATATATATATATATATATATATATATATATATATATATATATATATATATATATATATATATGTATGTATATATATATATATATATATATATATATATATATATATATATATTTTGTATAATTGTAACGTAAGTGTTAACTGTGAGTGTTACCCTCGTAGTTGCAGCTGTAAAAATTGTTTTACAGAAATAACACTCAGTAAGAGAGTGAATAACCAAAAAGTCTACATTTTCAAACTGAGAGCACCTGCAGTCATCGGCGGCTCCATCTTTGTCTCACTTCAGTTTTCGCGTTAAAATGTTGCCTCATCTCACCAAATAAAGTCAACTGAATAATTTCCTGCTGTGGCCCTGATACAGACCTCAAGGGCTTCGACTGTGATAAATGTGTCACAGAGTTTCCACGGCCTCAAAGTATTATTCTGTCTTTCATGGCCCATTAATGTTCTAGTACAAGAAAGGAAGCGGGACACTTGCTGCTTGTGTTGTGAGGAATAACTGCAGAAAAACAAGTCAAAATGTGATACATTTTCAACACAATGGGGACAATAGTGTGGACTACTATGAACTTTCTGCATGAGTGCTGTTGGCTAAGAATATGAGCCCTGTCTGCCTGTGTGAGTGCGAGTGATTTAATTTGATCAAAAGCAGATTATATTTACAGCTCTCCCCTGGGTGAAGCTAAAACAGGAGACAGAGCAAGGCTAAAGTAGAGCAGCCAGACTTGTCCTTACCGGCCCGTCCTCATGAAACCTGTGCACGCTCATAGGCTCCATCAGAGGTGGGTACGGGCTCAGCTGCTCTGGAGGCTCCCAGGACGTCTCCCCAGACATTGGGTTGTAAAAGTAGGAGCGGCCGCTGATCTCATCCACCAATTGCTCCCACTCGGAGGTCCACGCAGGCGGGGAGGGGGTGATAAGAGAGAGGGCAGGTGACTTAGGAGGTGACGGGGAGCAAGGCTCCTCTGCAGAGAAACGCTCAACGTCTGTAGGGGAGTCTAGAAACGGATTATCCCAGGTGGTGTGCCCCGTAGTGGGGTGGTAGAAGAACTCCTGACCACTTTCCTGGTCAGTGTGCACCTCCCATCCTTCTGGGTCAAGGTAGGAAGGAGAGTAGGATGAAGGAGCTGAGGGAGGAGACTCAGAGACGCTTTGGCGAAGTTGCGCTACGTTGACGTAAACGGCTGAATGGAGACTTTCATTTTCCACCTGTGGGAAGAGACAAAACGTGGAAATGCAAAATATGTATAAATAAATAAATACACAAATTCGACAGAACAAGAACTACAACAAACATAAAATCAGAGTATTTGCATGGGGGAGTCTGTGTTCCTCCTTTAAATGACAGTCAGTCTTACCACTTTGGAAAAACTGTAAACAGTATTTAGAAGATAAAAGCTGTGTCAGACAGTGTCAAGTAGCAGTCTTCAGCTCACTGCTCTTGCTGTTACTCTTTAGCAGTGAGCCTTCCCCAGCACACAGGAAATAGCCTTCAGCTAAAAAAAAAAAACACACACACACACAAACCACAAGGGTGTCCCTCCCACATCAATGATAATTCAATTATTTTGCCCTAATTTCTTCAGCTCAAAAACCACACTGTGCCCTACTGGGAGCCCGATTAACCAAAACAATACAACAATGACAGAATCAGGCAAAAACTGTAGAGAACAAAAACTGGCTTAACCTACCAGAATGATGAAGCCCTTGTTTTTGTTTTGGTGCCGCGCTACCAGTGCTATAATAAAAGCTTCTATATTTTGAGTTCCTGTCTGTGTAAGGGAAGCTGCTAAAACATAAATGTGACAGTGCTTCAAGTGAGCACACCAGACAAAGTGCTGCATGACAGGAATAGGTGACATGCAAATAGATGTCCATCGTCACAACTAATTTGTTTTAAGAGCGCCCGTGAACGTGAGTGTGATGAAAGGCTGCCTCTGTTTGTCTCCAGCACTACTGAAACTGTGACGCAATAATGCCCCCCCACGGCTCTTTTTATGTTGGGTTTTGTGATCAATATGCAAATATTCAGTATTCTATCAAATACCCTGAAGGGATCATGTGAATATGTTATTTAATATATTGTTTATTCCATAGTTATTCCATTGTGTCTTTATGATTTTTGCTATTATAGTATATTATAGTATATGGTATATTGTTCAGGGTGCAGTTTTCACTGGAACCTCTATAGGTTTTTACTTATTTATTCTTGAATGAATGAATGTATGTGAAATAAAATGATAATAATGATAATATACAGGTCAGGGAAGGACAACAACAACAAATATGGCATTAAAAGGATATTTCCCATGAAATGTCTGCGACTTACAAACTCCATTACAGTATATTTATATGTGGAGGAAACAACTCATGATTATTTGCGTAGACGTATTATAACATGCCACAATAAAATTAGAAAATGGTGTCATCCGACAGTTTAGTAATGCATAAACAACAAAAACCAGTAAAAATGACATGGAAATTGTTTAGGTTAACCCATTGTTATATATTGTTAGTTACGTAATGATGATATCATTATGAAATGAAGTTATTACAATATAAAAAGTTCAGGTTTTTATCAGAGATAAGCCAATAGTATACTTATTACGGTTTCGAAATAGTTTGTTATGACTACAGGTGGTGATACATCAGCACAAAATTGTTGTTGTTGACAACTTAGTAGTTTAAAAAGGATAGAAAGAAAACTTTATCAAACCGATATGAGTCAAGGTTGTGATATCAGTACCAGTACTGGACACAAAGAGTGGCATAGAGCCATGTCTAATATTAAAATGCCCTCGATTGGGCTCTGAATAGTTTTCCACCACTGTGAACAGTTTAGGAAAAGTAGTATTTGACATGAATAAAATTAATTTGCCTATTCTATTTATTATAGATCTCAAACCAACCCTGAGGAGCCGGTCAATATGGGCACACACAGACAACTGACCCGGAAACAGATCGATTGACTACATAGGAAAAAAACAGCGGAAATGAAAGAGCTGCTACATTGATCCCTAAATCCCTACAAACACTGTGAGACGGCGGTGTGATAGACTGTCATCACTTTCAAAGAAATATCACATGCAAACATATCAGTCCGAGCACATTTATTCATCCTTCCGTTTAATTTTAGGTACTTTTAGTGCTACGTTATAATTCTAATCCGCTGCTCGTCTGGGAGAAAGACTGTGGCCTTTGCTGTGCTACATTTATTCGTACAATTACTTGTTACTTTTAAAACTTGTACGTGATAAAACATGTGATTCACTGGTAGATTACAATGCTCAGCCACACGTTTTGGCTTGTGACCTCACACAGAAAGGTTGTCAGCAGTCTGGGATGCATTTAAATTGAAAAAGTGGCAGTCAGGAACACTGGCACAAGCCCATGACTTGCTTCACTCTCTTAGGGCCTTTGGGAAAGGGGCGGTTGGACTGGTGGAGGAAGGCCGTTGTTGCGCCACTGTCTCTTCGCCCCATATATTTTATTACCAAATAAAATGACAGATTGAACAATAGGAGGAGTAGGTTAGACTCTTTTAAAGAATAAATCAAATCTCCCCAACACCATAAGGTGAAAAAAAGAATAAATAAGAGACTTTTAGTATTGTACATTTATAGTAATGCTTCAGAAACACCCTGGTAATATACTACTAATATACTGCATCGCTATTTGTGTTAGTCATGATGTTAGTTGAAATTCTGAATTACTTTTTACTGTAATGAGTATTTCTGAACTAACACGGTGCCATATTTGTAGTGTGTATAGGTGAAAACCACAGGTTTGGTGACTCACTGAGATAAAATATGTACTTAACATCATGCTATTTCAAAATTCAAGAGGCATTTTGTGTGATTTCAGGATAAGAAGCGCCTTTATTAAAAGGTTCAGTCACTACTTTAAGCTGCTGCAGCTTGTACTATACACACGTGACGCCCTCAATCTCTGGTGCGGTTATTTTTAACCTAAAGACAGACTTGTGTCCACAACAAGAGAGCAAAGGACTCATGGAAGTGGACCCAACCGTCAAAGTCGGACCTTCTTAAAACCAAATCATCGTTCTGTGAGATTCAAACTCAAAAAACATCAACAGCTTTCAGTTGACAGTACAGGAAAAGAAACAAGTGCCCGAGGTGACATGTTTACGCAAAGCAGGAAGTGCAACTCCTATCAAAACACATAAAGTGCAACATCCACACAGACGGAAACTTTATACTGTATCGTAAAATAGCCTAATTTGATGCCAGCACGATCACGTACCTGGGGGGCCAGCGGCAGAGTCAAGTCCTGCTTGGCCTGGTGACTTGACCAAACCTGGGAGTACATATCCATCATGCTTATATTAGGCTATTTTGGAGAAGCCATACATCCAGAGGTACGAAAAAAGGACACGGAACCCAAGCATACGGCCACGCTGTGTCAACTTGTTGTGATGGGAGCGGAGGCAGAGGCACAGTCATGAAACACACCGTCAAGTGCACATCCTCCCGCCTGCTGCAGCTGTGACAGTTGCAGCCCAGATAGAAAGGAGAACTGTGTTACAATAGCAGCAGGAAGGGACTATGTGAGGATGGGGTGATGTGTGTGTGCGCGTGTGTGTCTGTGTTTGTGTGTGCCCACGCATGAGTTGCCTTACACAGGATGGGGGCGAGAGGGTAACTGTCTGAGTGTGTGTGCTAAGAGGCAAAATGCAGACCAGACAGAGAAAAAAGGGTCAGATAAAGAAAGCAACAGAAATTTTGCAGGTCACGTCAACCTACTTCCTGACTCTGTGCTCATACGATAAAAAAAAAAAGGAAATCATGGCAATAGACAAAAAGCTTTTTTAGAAAGCGCATGATGTTACGAAGCTACTAAAACAACTTGTCATTGTTTTCTTCCACGGCCTCTTCAAGGTCACTCAGCCCACAACAATTAAGAACAATACTTTTTCCACAGTGATATGAGGGAAGGCATGTTAATGCTATTTAAGAGAAAGGGCTTGAAACAGGAAGTCCAATTGTTCAATCAACATTTCCTGCAGACAACACACAGAGCGCCATGTGGCTAATTCGGTCAAGGTTTTATGGTTATGGTGAATCACAACTGGCTAGAGCACGAAACATGTCTTTATTATGAAAGCTGTAAGCTGAGGAGTGTATCATTGTGACATTGTGATTTGAAGCCACACAATCAGCAAAATTATAAAGGCTGCAATTGAAATATTGCATATTTGTTTGTGTTATTGTGTGTGTCAATTTTAAGAATGTAATACACACATGTTGAGTAACCCAGCATTAGAAAACAGAATGTGTTTAGAATTTAGGGGCATCAAATCATTTAAACTTATTTTTTTTAATTAATTCATTGACAACTGAAAATAAAGAAATGTTGTGTTTTCAGTACCTTGCACCGAACCTTTTATATTACGCAGCTCATCGGCCCCAGTTGGTTGCAGTATACAACTTCACCACTAGATGTCACTATATCCTACACACTGGTTCTACATAGTGTACTATTTGAGCTTTATATACAGTTGCAATGGCTGTCAGGAAAAAATATGGCATGTGGAAGAATCTGTAATTTGCTATTGAAATGTGTTGAAGAATAAAAACACGTTTATATATATATATCATTTTGTGATTTAGAGATAATCACTTAATAAGGAGGAAACTTTATCAAACAACTGCATTTGACAATGTTTTCCCTGCATGGCTCGGACACAGAATCCTACAGTGCAGGAGCGGACAACTCTCTGCCCTCAGCAATGCATGAAGCAGCAATCTGCTTGATTACTTAACCACATTAGCACTCCGCCAATCAAACAATGGAGTGCCAAATTGGGGCCCAAATCACGCCACAAAAGCCCACAGTTCAGCTATTGAATCCCCTGTGGCTCCACCCTCCCATCTTACATCACCACACTCTTCAGGGCCCCAGTGTCCAGGATAACTCTACCAACACTCAATGTGGAAATTAGTCGATTTATCACGTTGTTATCTTTGCACTTCGTTCCAGATCTGCAGCGTCGATGCTCACAATCTGCAGATATTGCCCGATCATTTCTTCCACTCAAGTGTTTTCTGTTGTCAGAAAACAGGTGTGAACAAACAACGTGACACAACATGTGAAACAAACAGGAAGACAAGGTATCTTTGAAACTAACTTTCTTTCTGGAAAACCTCATGAATTCGGCAAAACACAATTTGTTTTCATGCACCGCAGCGACGGAACACTGCACTCAAGAGTGCCCTTTAAGCATTTTACAAATAGTTTCTATGACTCATACAGCGTTTCACAAAAACCAGCTGAGGCTTCAGATTAGACACACTTCTTGCCTATCAATAATCCAAGGTGTACATTTAATTTCAATGGCAAGCTTTTGTGAAAAAATATCTCTGAAACATTAGTACTATGTCTTGGCTTGACGAAGTCAAAAAATATCAAATCTACTGCAACATTAAAATCTCACCGGATTTCCAAGTTGTAATTTAGTTATATCTAATCTCTAATGTGATCAAAAAGCGTAGTTTACAAAATAGCAAATACACGTGTAATCCCTGTAAACAGTGTCAGGGAATAACAGTTGAAGGTGGAAGAGAAATGGAAATACCTGTGGAATAGATGTATTGCAAGTAAATCGCTCTTAAATATAAGCATAATCCATATGAGGTGTAAACTGGGACTAGGCTTGTCTCATGCACATGCTGTTCAAATTAAAATGTGCACAAACTTGTATGACAGAGGCTGCTGAGACTGAACACACTGACTCATTAACTCTCTGCTCTCCCAACGCACACACATCGCTGTCCTGCCGCACGTTGAAATACTCCACAGCTAAAGCCAAGTGAAAATGAACCTGACCACTGTGTCGGGTAGCCGTGTGTTCACAGACGTCTGACACTACCTGTCGGAGCAGTTTCTTGGCATTTGATCGTGTCAATTCTACAGCAGGAGCAAGGAATGTCTGCACTGCTGTGGTTAAGATGTTCCCAGTGAGGCCGCGGTTCCTTCCAGGTTTTCTCAAAAAGGGGCTGAATGAAGTGAACGGGATCATCTGTGCCTTCGCAGTTCACGGAATTCACAGGGCGATTGAGTAGAGGCTGAAGTTTTCTTTCACTCGCCAAAGATCAATGAGACTTTGGAGCCTCTGTGACCGAAACAGAACGTGCTCAATATCAATCATGTGCGTTCCACAGATTGCAGAGACACAGAAAGCTCCAACAAATGGGAACAACAAGCCAACACAAAACTTTACAGCTATGAGAACAAGTTTGAATTTAAAACCAATCAAAGTTTGGTTCAATCCAAACTGGATTTTACATCCACTTAAAAAAGGGATTGTCCCACTTGGGACCAGAGGACAGCCAGCTTAGCCCCTTGATATCAAGTGACCTACATTTGGACTAATTGCATATGAACTCGTACATCAGCGACATGGCAGCGCTGGCACTGAAAGCCCCACAGCAATGCTTGCTGGGAGTCGGGCCAGGAACACAACCACCACCACCACCACTACCCCATATCACCATGGAGATGGCTCGCCATTGTGAAGTAAGAATTAGTGCACTTGAGGGGTCCTGGCACGTTTGCAGTCCTGTTACAAAATGTGCAAGTCTCTCATTCATGATTTCTTTTCTTTTTTCACACAGGAAGAAGTGGGCAGGAAAAAAAAGTAAAAGTATAATAACCCAAGTAATGTTGGAATTGCAATGCATCCAGGTTTGTTGAGTAATAACAACCCCAAGCCTCCTTTAGAGGGAACACACAGGTTGGGAGTTCTATTCATTTGGACAGCCTAAATAAAGCATTATCCCTAACCACAACCATCACCAGTTGATGCAAAACCCTAACCACAATTCAAATCTTAGTCCTTTAACTTAACCAACTCCTCCAAAACAAAGTTCTGCCTCATTAGAACCAGGGTTTGGTCTCCACGAGGGAGGAAAAAGTGCAAAACCTACACCCAATAGTTTACAAGTGACACACACCTCCACTTCCTCCCCAGTTTTAACCTCATTTATATATTTAGCTATACTTGTTTCATCTTTTCAAAACTTGCTTCTTGTTTATTTTGTGCTATTTCTAACATCTTCATTTCTGTACACTCTCTCTCTATGATGTATTTCAAATGTTTCTGTACAAGCCCTTTGAATTGAATAGGAAGAGCTTTAGGAGTTAAAACTGCTTCCCCTCACACTGACTCATCCCTGTATCCGCGCAACAGGTGCAAAACCAATAGAAAGTGTCGTCAAACTCACCTGCACCGACGCTTCCTGCCGTTTATAGTCAACAAACGACTACATCACAAGGTTAAAAGTGAGGAAACATGCTCGCGTATGTTTCATATTTGTGTGTTGTTGTTTTTTTTTTGGTCTCTGCGATGCGGTTGATCTTGACTCCCTGGTTCGTCAGTCACGGGCGGCGCAGGGGAAACCAGGTAGCAGCTGGAGTGTTTTTTTGTTTGGGAGTGGCCCTCTGCTCTCGCATTAACTCTTTCCTTTCTCTCACTCAGCCGACACAACCTGTTTTCGGTGTAACCAGCTCTGGAGTCACACTGACTGACTGACGGCGACAGCAAACAAAGCTGCAGCTCAGGAGCAGGAGCCTCCAGCTCCTCCTAAACTTTAATCATCCCCGCGAGCTTTTTACGCACAGATGACAGCGAACTCCAGCTCCCACAGCCGCAAAAACTTTTGCTGATCAAAAGTGGGAAACTAAATCAGCTGCTCTCTCTCTCTCTCTCTCTCCCTCTCTGCCTCCCTCTCTCTGTCTCTCTCGAGCCATTCAAGCAACACCTCCTTTCGCCCATTGAAACGGCATAAAGGGGGTCGACCGGTCATTCATATGCTGATGAGCTGGTACAGATACTGTGAACCTAACCAGTGTGGTATTAAAGTCAGAGAAAAATCAATCGAGCAAACTTTAATAGTTCTAATCTAAACAACTGTTTTAGTTACAGTGGTAAAGACTAAACTAAGTACATTTGCTCGACTGTATTTAAATGGACATTTTATGGATTTTACGCATCAAAGTGTTGCTAAATAGATGGAGAAATGCGTTGTGTAAAGGTTTTTCTGGTTCCATAGAGCAGTGGTTCTCAAATGGGGGCCCCCCAAGACTATGTGGCACCCTACATGGGGTCTGCCAAATAAATTTGACCATAAAACACACTTTGTTTATGGTGACCCACTTTTTTTTCAGACGGATTTTTTTTTTTTGCTATGACGTGATTAATGGTGTAGATTAAACTTGAACATTTTGAGAATAATGTTAGACTAGAATATCACATCGAGACGTCGTGTGAACGTGAGTTTTTGACCTGCTGAAACTTTTTTCTTGACTTGAAGTGGTAAAACACTCACAACCATACCCTAAAGCAGGACTATTCCATTACAAACACATTTTCAAATCAAGAAATCTACTACTACAAATTTAAAACGTCAAAAACAATCAAAAATGCATTAAAAATAACTTTTTGGTCGTACCTGTCCTTCCCACACCTCAAAGTGGGTAAAAATCTCAGGTGCATAAAGTGCATAAAATCAAACAAGGTGCAATATTAGCACTTGTTTCTCTTTGAAATAAGACAAAAAATATGATCATATACGACCCACAAACATCTCAAAGTGCCTTTAACAGCATACAGCACACTGCTATCAAACCGATCAGACTACTGTAGGTGTACTGTGATGTATGAAAACAGTGAAAAGTGTTTTTCAGTGTTTCTGGTTGGAACCACAGGCGGGGCCACTATGAAGTTGGTCATGGGCCGCATGGGGCCCACGGGCCGCCATTTGAGTAGACCGGCCCCACAGTCTCTCCGACCACAGTCTGAGACTTCTATGTCCACATGTCAACATGATATTCCAACGAGTTTAAACTCGACATGTCAAGATTGAAATGTTTTCTCTTCACGTGTGGCCCTGATAAATTGTGACAAGAGCAAATTTCAGCAAAATATGTTTCTAATTGTTTCTGTAGCACCTGATATTATTTTTTAATAGGTTAATCAGCCACTGTTTTAATGTGTGGCCTCCTGCAGATATACTGTGTTGTGCAAAGGTCTTAGGCCACTGGGTACATGAGTACACATGCATTTCATGTGAAATCAGCGCCCCCTACTGATTATTAACCACAATGACACATTTCTATCACACGCTTCAGTGACATGAACACATAATGATGACTGCAGCGAGTAACATTACCTGCTCAGTGTGTGGAACGTTCATGGAGGAAGTTGCTTCCTGCTGCTTTGATAATGAGCGATCACTTGAAGCAACCGGATCAGGATCAGGATCAGGGTCAGGATGAGGCAGGTCACAGTATGAGGGGAATTCTGGCATGTCGAGTTCTGGTATGGTTTCATATATGGGTAAGTTAGGGGGTAAAGGGAAGATCATATCCTCATCATCCACAAAAGTCGGTTCCTCTCCTGCTGTATCGCCCTGCAGTGGGCTTCTTTTCTGCTCTGGATGTCCATTCCCAACCTTTAGCACATGATGAGGTGTTGCATACACTTGTAGGCCATCAGCTGTGGGGAATGAGGAGCTCCCTGCTGCTGAACCGTGTGTCCTAATTTCATCCACAGGAGGTGCAGAGCTGCTTTCTTCGCTCAGAATCTCACTGAGCTTCACATCTGGCGTGTTCTCACAGAAACCAAAAGTAGAGAAGCGGCATGTTCCCCTTGAAGCAGCCTGAGCTTTTACACGAATCTCTGATGCTGCTTTACAGGATGATGATGATGATGATGACGATGATGATGATGATGATACGACCACTGGTGTGCTGTCAGTCACACCTTCAGGTGAGTCTAGGTTATCCGCACCAGAGCGGGATGGAAGCTCCTTCACATACTGTGCAGGGATGTAAAAGGGCTTGGTGTGCCGGTCCTTGCAGACGTACCACCAGTGCTCGCTGGTCTTGGAGAGCAGGATGTAGCTTTCATTCGGCTTGACGGACACAGGTTGACCGGCCTTTGTTGTGTACTCAAACTCATACTGCACCAACACCAGAGCCATGCTCCTGTGTGTGTGCGTGTGGCGGCCTCTCAGTCAACGTTCACACATCCCGGAGCTGCAAATAGAGGAAATGTAAAGTTGTTGCTTAAAAAAGAAAGAAAAGAAAAGTTCATTATCACACACTTTCACTTACAGAACGATTTTAACCTTTCGTGGTACGCGTCACCATTTGTGGTTGTTGGAGTTATTTCATGAATTCCTGTTGTACTTTTGATTTTCTCTGCAGTCATTTTGCAACATCTCGTATCTCTTTGTGGTTATGTTGCATCTCGTTGTCGTCATTTTAGGCACTGCCTCTTCTGAGCTTGAATTTTGGAATTACTCTGTGACATAGTGATTTTGTGTCTCTTATAGTTGAAATGATGTAACTTTGAGTGTCACTTTAGGCACACTTTAGTGTAACTCCCTGTGTTTGTGTTGTTGTTTTGTGCATCTTTGTAATCGCCTGTTTGATGTTTGACGCTACTTTTAATTGGCATCTAGCATCTTTTTCGTTTCATTTCTGTGTCTCTGTAGTTGTTTAGCAAATTTTAAAGGCATTTTTGCAATAATTATGTGACTTTTCTCTCTTTGCGTTGTTGTTTTGTGGCTATTTGAAGTCATTTTGTGTCTCTTTTTTCACTGTTTCTGCTCCTTTTTTCCTTTGTTGTCAGTCAAAAATGTTATATCATATATCTTTAGTTATTTGTTGGTGTCTTTCTGTGTTGTGGTCATTTTGTGCCTTTTTAATGTAGCTTTGGAATAACTGCTTGACCTTTCTGTGTTTTTATTGAAGTTATTGTTAGGTCATTGTTTGTCTCTCTCTGTTGTCATTGTGTGACTGTGTGTTCATTAAAAGTTTGTGTGTGTGTCTTGTCTGTGTGTTTTTGTTCTTTCTGGTCATTTTAAATGTTTTACAAGATATTTCTGCAGCTGTTTGCATCCTTTGTGGTGTCTTTCTGTGTCTTTTTAGTTGCTTAGTGTCTTTTTAATGTAGTTTTGGGGTTATTTGTGTGACCTTTCAGCGCTTGCGCCATTTGGTGTCAGTTAGCTGATTGCCTTTCAACAAAAAGTCCCATGCTGGGTCTTTGCGAACCTGGCTGACTCATTTAGTGTTTGCGGCGTTTAAAATAAACACAATAAGTATGCTCAATTCAGCAGAGCTTTCATTTCTGTGCACAGGAACAGACAGGAAGCTGCTTCCATTTGCAGCAAAGCAACTTTATAAAGACCACGAGAGCAGCAGACAGAAATTTGCTTAGCCACATAACAGGAAGACTTCACCGACCTCAACTCAGCGTAACACTGACATCACCTGACAATCTCAGTTTGCCTTATCAGGCTTTGTCTAGAACATACATGAAGCCCGGCTACTGGTTGTCTCCTGAAGCACATACACTAATATAAAAACACCAGGATGCAGCAGTCAACAGCTGTTGTACATGCAAAATGTGCTTTGTTGTAGCCCTGTTATAAAATATTATAGTTCCATTTTATTTTTTATGTTCTGTGTAGGTGAACGTATACACGAGAAAATAATATGTGAGTTGTAAAATTCATAGAAATGCAAATGAAAACAACACTGTGGAAAGAAAAGAAAAAGAAGAAAAACCTGATGAAAATTGTAACACATTTTAAATCACTGAATGCAGCACGTTAGTATCATTTTTATTAACTAAAGATTTAACAGAAGTTATAACAAACTCAATAACAAAATTTCATATCACAAAGCCTTAATGAGACAGGGAAAATCATTCACTTGCCTGATTTTGTTTTCCTGCTGCTGCTGCTGCTTGTGTCTCAGACAAACATGAGGCTCTTGTGTTGGTGGAGAGCCGGTGCTGTACATTTTCAGCTTGTCTGCTTCGCTCTCAATTTCCTGTTCTCTGTGCTTGTGTGTCTCCTCTGAGAGAGAAAAAAAAACAACCAGTGAGACACAACTTTACAGAAACACACGCCTCAAGAAATGGGAAGTCTCATGTTATGGAAAAATGAATCATTTCTATACATTACAACACTACAACCCCCTTTTTAAAAATAAAAAAAATAAAATGTAAACATCAAGAATGAACTACAATGTTGACATTATATACCGTCATCTTGTCGATATTTTTATATTTAGTTTTTCCAGATTTTACACATTTTTGAGTTGTTCCTCTAAAATTGACATTGAACATAAGGACCATTTGTATTTGTGTGGGTAAAAAATAAATAAATCACCAGTCACAACTGGATTCTCCTTCTCTTACCACGTACACGATGTGCCCTCTAGTGGATAGTGAAGTTAAATACAACCTAAATGTTTTACTAGTCGTTTGTATGTATAACAGGTATCCTTTATCTAATTTCTTCACAGCATAAATTAATATTTCACATATCCACATCTGCATCACTTTTTTCCATTCATGTCTGTGGTGTTTGTCTTTATATATCTTTATTTCCATTTTTCCAAACTAAGATATAACAGCGGATAACCGTTGTAACAAAGTACGACTCAAACCAGTACGGTCGTCAATGGGTATATGTTATATTTTCTTGTGACAAATAAGTAGCCCCGCATTAAACAGGGTGTCAAAAAATTGAGTTGAACTTATAATATTCCTCTCCACGGAAATCTTTAGTAAAAGGCGAAAGATTTGTTCGTTCTGAAGAGAAACATAAGTATACTGCCAAACTACTACAAATTAAGAGCACTAATTCCTTGACATGACTTTTACAGTGATGGTTTTATTAGATTTCAATGAGAAATTGAACGATACACACCATATCCTGTGCTCTAGTGATATAAAGGAGGACAGGGATAAACATAAGTTGGAAAAATAATAGAAAAAACCCAAATAACGTATTTACAAAATGGTTAGAACTCGTACGCAGTGCATGACGGGAAGTGATAAGACGACCTGGCACCTCCCACATTTTGTGATAGACACGTACCGCATCGGAGGAGCTTTTGTTAGCCGTTAAAAGTTATGAGAAATGTGTGTGAGTGTGTGGAAATGCTTAAGATGACAAAATAGAAGAACGACTGTGGTTTTAACTACATTGTAAAACAAGAGTAAACATAATGAGCATGCGAAGTAGTCAATTAGTAAAAACGTGAGAACTCACCGTGGCTACTTCCGTTCCAACAGGAAGTCGTTCCACCAAAAAACGATTTCAAACTTTGAAATGAGATTTTTGTTTAGCATATATTTACCTAGTTTTTCAGCACATTTAAATGATTTAATATTGTTGCCAACATGAATTACTTGATCCAGTTTTTATTACGACCATACACAAAGTTTATAACAATCAGAATGTTAGAAGTACAACAGACAAATGGCAGTTTTGTGCAAAAAACCCAGCTTCATCACCATTATCAACACTGGCTGGATCTAGAATTCTCAACATCTAACTGGCAGGGTTTTCTGTGGCAAAGAAACAGTAACATTAAAATAACCTCTGTATTGAAGGATCAATGCAGTACCAACAACACTTGGAACACAATATCAATTTTCATAAATTTTCTTCATCGTACTATTTATAACATAAGAATATATAACACTATCTCTGTGGTGAACCTCCTGATGTTATTGATGATTAGTGAGCGCACTCAGATTACAGGCCACCTCAAACCATTTAAAGAGGGCACACAATCTTTGGCCTGACTTGTCACCTTCATCATTTCTATATCCAAACAATGAAGTAGTTGTACTCTTTCTTTTGGTCATCTGTTCAAATATAAATATAGGTCAATATTTTAATATAAAATAAGGCAAGTTTCAATTAGTACAAATGTTCCTTCCAGTTTGTCAAACCACTGATTTTTCACTGTCCACAGATACATGATCACAAGACTTGGCTGCAGAACTGATCAGTGTAGCTTTCTTTCATCATCTTGTCAGTTGTGTAAAACTGTAAAAACTGTTGCATGAAAAAGTGTCTATGTGCAGCTTTATTCAGTTCATATGGCCTTGACATCGATGAGGTGGCCATGCTGGGCCGACTGCCTTAAGGTCTTGATCCCTTGAAGTTTGCGGCCGTGGAGTGTGAACTGAGACCAGGCGGCCAGCTGGAGCAGGGCACAGGCGATAGGCACAAACACCAACAAGTAGAAGCAGCCCAGGCGTAGAGGTGGCGTCCCTGAGCCGGAGACAACGTCAGGCACTGAAACCAGGGAGTCCTTCACAGGCTCCCTCTCAAAAATATCATAACCTGGGGGAAAGAAATCCAACAACAAAAAATAAATACAATAACATATTTAACTATTTTCTTACAATATTCCTTTAAATGAGCCAGTATCATAAAATTCTTGATACTGAAATAACCTAAGAATAAATCAGGTCAAATATACAAACATTTAGGTTGTAAATGTATGGAAAACACAAAATACCCGTTATATTTTCAGGACATTAATGAATACAATTATGTCATTTCTTGTCCATGGGTGTCAGCTAAATAAAAATGCAGTGATTTGTGATCAAACGCTTGAAAGTGTGTGTGTGTGTGTGTGTGTGTGTGTGGGGGGGGGGTGGGAACGACAGCTTGCTCAGCTCTACATGAGGGTAAAATAATCTGTCACATGACCACAGCTAAGCTAAATTTCCGACAAGTGCAGATCTGTCTCATTTTATCACTTGTTTTTAATCTTTACAACAATTTCAAACCTCACTAAAGTCACATTGTTGAAAAGGATACAGATTACAGATAAGGTCTGGGAATGTATTTGCTATTTCAGCTGAGCTACTTGATACTTTTTCCTGCAACATTTAAAATTAGCTCCTGTTATACACTTCCTAATAAAGTGCGAGTATGCCAGTGACACAGTACCTGTGTAAACACACAGCAGCCAGGTGCCAATGAGTGGGGCGAATGTCTGGCCCGGTTTGGTCAACAAGGCTACCATCCCGAAGAGGAGAGCGGACGTGGCCTGCTGACGTCGGTTGACCACAAAGTCTTCGTCCACCAGATCAGAAATGACCAGTTTCAGCAGCTTGCACGTCCCCTCCGTAAACACCCGATTACTGGGAGAATGAGAGTGCAGGTTAGAGTCAGCCAAAACAGAAAACATCAACTGCAATGCAATTTATTCTTAACGGTTACACTTTTTGACTTGACAGAGAGGACTAAGGTGTCCCTGGAGCTAAAAAACAAATTGAAATCTTAAACATCACACAGAAAATGTAAGGTATTCTTTATCTGGATAGAAACTCTACAGATAGAGGGTATTTTTTAAAAAGCATGGGATAAAGTCATGATTTGGGGCTACATAAATAAAGCACAGTTTCACAGTATACAACAAGGAAGAGGTGTTGAGTGTGTGTGTCTGCTCATATTGAGAGAGTGGGAGAAAGGGAGTGGTGCAATTGAGCGTGTCTTCATATTGGTTTTCACTATGCACTGGCATACAGCCCAGCACTTTTGTATGACAAAGGAAAGTTAACACAATATTTGAATAGGACAGTATTTGAATGTGACAAACAGTCCTTTGCTTGTCTTAGTAAATAAATGTTGTGCATTAATTCTCGTACTCGCTCAACTCATAATTGATATGCATTGCGGTGTGGTTGTATCTTCAGCTTTAACAAAAAGACAATCATGCGTGTGCATGGCCATACCTAGCAATGAAGATGCACAGCAGATATATGTGGTCAGCCCCGGCAAGCACCATTACCACACTAAGTCCCAGTTTGACCATAAACAGCCAGCGGATAACGTGGTAAACCCCATAACGTTGGCACAGTGTCAGGAAATACAAGTTGTTCAGGTGAGGAGCAATGTAAGAGATCCCTGCATGAGAGCAGAAGCAAAGAAGCATTACAAATTAAAAACAAAACAAAAAACCCCAGCAGAAATGATAAGCTTTTCAACAGAAAATGATATGCATTGCCAACAAACAAGAATGTAAATCAATAAAAACAGAAAACTAATTTACTGGACTTCAAAGCTTCTTGTATTTTGTTCAAGATTTCATTAAACGGTCCAATTTAGATGGCAACTTAAACCTGTTCCTCACATAAGATAACCTTTTATATCTATTTGCGTAAAAAAAAAAAAAAGGGATATGTTTACTGTCTTCACCCTACATCCTACAACAAAACAATTAAACCCAGTGCAATCTGCAGAACAATAAGACCATCCTAAACCTTTAATGGCATTGATAATGATAATAACATCTTAACTCTAGTTTCACAGCGCCTGGATTGAAAGAGCTGAATGTTAGAATTACTTATTTGTTCTTGGCGACCTTACCAAGTAAGATGGAGCCGGTGGAGGCGGAAATATTGTCAGAGAGGAGATGTTCAAGGAAAAGAGGGAAGAAGTTGTTGTTGAAGTGGCAGTGAAATACCTATAGGAAGAGAATTAACATGAATAAAATGTAATTTGAGCAGAAGGAAGAAAAAAATATTGGATACATAAAATCCAGGTTCCATCAGTGTACTTTTACAACTAAAAGTTAAGTTAGTAGCTAAGTTATACAATAATAGACTTGCTGCTTATTTAATAAGGATAATACAGCATATCATATTTTGTACCAAGTATTCTAAAACAAATCTATGTACTGTGTTTACATTCTCAGAGGTTGTTTAATTACAAATTATAATTATGTATTAACCAACATCTTGACATTTACACGACTATTGCAATTAGATAACTACAACAGTAGATTGAATGGGTTAGACGTGTGTTTTAATTATTACATTGATACTGTAAGATAAGACTTCTTTTATAATTAGTACAATATTCATTTGTCCAAATCATCATTTCACATTATTAGAATGAGAGTTACCACATATGGCCCACTTAATCTTGACTAGAACTAAAAACACATTCAATGTCATCAGTAATCTTACCTGAATCAGGTTCATTGACACAAACCACTTGAAGTTCCTGTGTCTGGAAAGCTGCTTAAGGTACAGTCTGACAGTGACAGGTTTTTCCGGTTGGGTAGATGGAGAACTGCCAACACTGATCCTGGAATAGAGTAGAGGAAGTAAAATGGATGAAAATAAAGAGGAAGAATGCCAGTGTTACTGTACATTTAAAATCCTTACTCTTGTCTCAATGTCTCATCCTTTCTTGGACAGGCCATCTGTTGAAAACTATGACGTAGCATCCTGGACACTATGAAAAAGCCCAAGACGGAAAAAGACGCCAGTGTCACACAGAAGAGGCGGAACAAGTAGAAATCCTCTTTGTCCCAGAAAGAGTAGGACAGAAAGACGGAGAACGAGCCCAAAGCGCTGAACACTGAACAGTGGAAGTTGAGGCGCGTGCGATCCGCGGCGGACACTGCCAGGTCAGCCAGCAGGGCACTGTGGTGGAGGTCCACCATGGAGAGGAATCCGTCGTAAAGGCACAGGCACAGCAGGAACTGCAGGCCTGGCCTGGCCCACGCCACCCAGAAGGCCAGGAACGACAGAGCAAAGAGAGGGCCATTTGTGGAGAGAGCCTTCAACCGCTTTAGCACCACTTCTGAGGATGTGACCTGAGAGCCTGACCTGGGAGTAAAAACAAACAAACACAAGGAGGTCACTTTAGTATGACTCATGTCCAATATTCACCTGTGCAAATACAGGAAGAGCAAACTACACACAAAATATCACATCAAACGTCAGGTTGTATGTTTTACGTGATGCATGTGCTGGTGCCTTTTGCTTTGCATGCGATCTATTACCCATATTTTGCAGCGGCTTTATGTTGTCTTCTTTGTTGCTTCATGTTGGCAACTATGTGCACAGTCTAACTAATACTGTGTAAGCTGCTTAAAGTTGTGATTTTGTTTATGTTATGTGCCGCTGCTTGCATGCACATTCCTGTTCTGCAAAGTTTATTATGTTTATTTTGAGTGGGGAATATTTACAGTTTTTTCCCCAAGAGTGGAGGAAAGAAACAGGATGAGGACACTTACTGGGGGGAGTTGAGGAAGGAGCGATCGCTCAGCCAGCCAAAGAGAGGGTCATTCACACTGTTCCATATGAGGAAAACTGTCTGTGGAGCATCATAAGCAACAATTTTCTTTCAGAGTGACTAACCAAACATATTAAAAACATCTTGGCATTATTTGTCAAAGTTAAGATACATTTTTCTGACACATGCTCACATCCATCTTTCTTCTCACTCACCTCTCCCACCCAGAAGGAGATTTTATCAATCTTGTAGACGGACACAAATGTCTCCACATAGTAAAGCAGGAACACGTTGTGAAGGATGGAGATAAAAAGGGACAAAGAGCCATAGAGCACCCCAGTGGAGAAGACACCTTGCCAGAAGCCCCAGACACTCCTGCCCATTCTTCTATTTCAGTCTCTCTGCGCCAAGCTGTAACCATCTCACGGCCTGGCAAACCCAGGGTCACCACATCATCATGACCTAAAAATAAAACAACAAAAACAGTGTAATTCTTTCAGGTGTTTACTGTATTTGTGTGATATTTGTTGGTTATTGAAAGGTGCTGCAGCATCTCATGGGAAATTCTCGGCATGAAACCCCAAATTATACTGCTATTTCCTGTTGTTTCCTGAGGAGTTTTAGTCAGTAAGTACTTAGCAGTTGTTCTGTTGTTCACTGCGGTGAAAGTGAAAGCTGCTTTTCTTTGTAGATCTAGTTCAGAATTGGTATTAACATCCATCTTCAGTGAAGACAGCCTTACATTAATGCATCCTAAATGCATATCCTGTGACCAAGTGATTGGATCTGTCATCCCCTCGCCCTTTATTCAAATACACACTGATGTTAATTATGTATTTAAGGAGTCGGCATGTTTGTGTATGTGAGCATTCTCAAACACCTCCAAATGTGTTTTCTGTCATCGGATCTGAGGATGCATGTGATGGTTTGCGAGAGCTCAGAACTGTAGCTAGTGCAATCTGCCTAAAATCAGATCACTCCGAGCACATGTTAATACCAGGTCTGAATGTGAACTGGGTCAAACCCCAACAACAGAAATAGAGTTATTTGATACTACTCACATGCAAATTGCTGCTTTCACATGGGGGACATTGCGTTATAATGCTGTTTCATTGTGCTCTGTGTAATTCACACCTGCATGCAAAGGGGTGAGATGTTAAGAGGAAAAAGGAGCTGGTAAGGGAATATAATGTTATCTCCATGTCACATCTCAGTTTCAGTCTTACAGGTGAGGACAAACGCCTGCATCAGTTCCTCATTTAACTTTACCTTCTACTTCCGTGTCTCATTGCATTCTCACACGTAGCAGTCCTCTTACTTCACATCTAAGTTGCACAAGCTCAGGCTTGCTATGAGCTTCAAACATATCTTCAGGGTAGAAAGTTGTTTCATAGCCCCAAATAGGTGCCTCAAAGTGATGTGATATCAATCTGTCAGTCAGGCACAAAGTACCATAGAAGCTCTAGCTGTGAAATCACAGGATCTGAGGAAGATCGCAAACTTGGCCAAAGCAATGTTCATGGAGTATGACTAAAAGCTTTCCAACAGTGTTTCTATCAGATTCAGGCAGTAATGCTGGCTGCTCCTACTCCAAAACACACCTTGTATCACATATCATATCAAAAGTGGTCTACCATTCAAGAAGATATGCCTTCAAGTTCATTCATCTTCAGATTAAGAGCCATCATCTCAATCTGCACAGGTGAAAAACCTGTGCAGATTGAGATGATGCACCTGTTGTATTCACTCTTAACAGGTCCACCGTGTACAATTTAGGTTATTCGGACGAAATTGAAGATAAAGTAAATGCTTAATGAAGGGATCATAGATTCTCCAACACACTTAGCAGGGAAGGGTAAGTTGAGGAATGCCAAAAGATATGGTACACAAACAAGGTCGACTGAGCAACAGGTGTCTTGACCATAACTGAAAGGTGAGCCATTTGATCAGGAGTTACAGCTTCAAAATTTAAGAAAAGGTTAAGGCAAGTGATGTACCTACAGATTTGAAAACATAAAGGTCTGAAATTACATACTTAACGCCTTTTATATTTATATTTTGTGTTTTATTTAATAATTTTTAATCTTTATTCATGATATTTGCTTTTAAGTGGGGTTGTCTTGTTGCTTTTACTTCTCTTGTATCTGAATTTTGTGGCTTTGCTTTCGTGTCTCTTTGTCCAAGCAAGCCGGTCACAGCACTCTGTTTAGTGTTTTAAAAGCGGTTATAAATAAATTAATTGTTATTAATGATTGAAAACAGCTGCGCTTGGGCGTTTTCTTACCGGTTCGAATTAATTGAATAGATATTGAGGTCTGTCAGAAGCAGCTGATAAACACAATAGTCTGCGCTGAACAGGTTGCGGAAAGCAGCTAGCATTGGTTAGCATTGGTTAACCTCACGAAAACGCTAACATTAGCTGTGCAGTTAATGTCACCAAGCTGCCTATTGTCTAGTGATACATTCACGACTAACTTAACGTATGTTGAAAACAACTCAAATAGACATTACGTACCAAAGTGTGGGATGGTGAGCCGGTGAAATAAAGTCGTGTTCGGCACGGTGGGTGCTCTGTGGAAGGGCTGAGTCTCAAACACAGGAAGGCGGTGACGTTGTTGGCAGACCGGCCACGTCATGACAGCAGCCGGTTACTCCGTGACACCGTGGACTAGGTTTGCTCCTGTTTCATTGTGTGTGTATTGGTAACTGATTGTGTACTTTGCTGCTGTTATTTTCAATAAAGATTGAGAAAAAAAAAGAAAAAAAGGAAGAAAAAAAAGTGGTTAGGGGTGTTCCCAGCAGTGTTAGAGCGCCATCTAGTGACATAGATAGACAGACAGATAGATAGATAGATAGATAGATAGATATGTATTAAAAGAATACGGGAAAGGAAAGAATGGGATTAAAATAAAATAAAATAGCTGCATTTGTCAATTTTGAAACCCATTCTATTTTTCTCCAGCAGGGGTCAGTCAATTGACACAGAAGAATGAATGAATCAGACGGTGACATCTCATTCTGGTAAACAAAATGGCAAATAAAACACAATTTTTTACATAACATGACCTGTTTCATGTCATATAGCAAGGTGGCTTTCTGTTCTGTACTTACAGTTATTATCTTTTTAACACCTCTACTGTCACCATTAACTCAGTTTTTATTAACCTATTAATTTGTGTGTACATTACCGCCAATGTTAGTGAGTCTTTTTAGTGATTATTTGCCTGTGTCTCTTAAGCTTTTCTTAACTCTTTTAAACACACTGTTATATGTGTTTGTTGTTTTTTTTCAAATAGCTGATGTGTTGATATTGACTTCCCCAACACATTTTTAAAATATATAATAAACAAAAGGTTGGTCTTTTTAAGACCAAGAACCACTTAACCCATTAAAAAACACTCACAGACCACCTAACTCAAAATAGCCCCAAAACCGGTCCACTGAACTGCTCAAGTCAGACAATGCCACAACACAAATATTTTTTTGATTTTACATAGGCTACTAGTTGATTTGATATTGAAAACAACACATATATGTCGCAGGCAGTTTGAGAAACACTGAAATTAAAACACTGACATTTTAAATTTTAAAACTTTTTGTTACTTGCTTGTCACCTTGCGGACCACTAGGGGTTGCTCACGGACCACCAGTGGTCTGCGGACCACACTTTTAACAACATGTTAAATATCTAAATAGTGTTCAGCTTAATATAGTTGGTCTTATTTTGACAATTGCTTATTCAGTGCACATTGTTACTTGTCTGATTCAAGTTTAGTATCACTTGAAGCGCTTTACTTTGAATACAAAAGTGCAAATTAATAGTAGGCCTCTTTTGTAAAAAAAATAAAACAAAACATAACACAAGAGTGACACTGGTTTGGTGTAAATAACACAACTATAATCAATGCAATTTAAAATGTTAGATTCAAATTGATAATAGTCAAGCTCTGGCTACTCCACGGTGGTGTGAGGAGGGGGGGGGGGCCCAAATCAAATTCAGCTTAGAGCCCCATAAAGGCTTGGGCCGGCACTGATGCAGGCTGCAATAACTAAGCTAAATTGCTTATAACCACACTTGACATATTCGCAACAAATTTCGGCCACAATGTATTGTATTGTTTACATTTTTTTTTTACATAAAATAAAATAAAATATGATACTTACAACAGATATGATACTATGATACTATGATACTATGATATGATATATATACGTATATATATATATATATATATGTATATATATATATATATATACATATATATGTGTATATATATATATATATATATATATATATATATATATATATATATATATATATACATATATATATATGTATGTATATGTTTTAAAAGTTACCAAAGCTTGATCCATGAGGCAAGTGTTCTATGTAGTCAAAAGATGAGGTAGGTCAACCTCTGAATCCAGTGTGTGTGTGTGTGTGTGTGTGTGTGTGTTAGTGGGTGGGATGAGTAAAGTGTGTGTGTGTGTGTGTGTGAGTTGGGAAGCTGCAGCAGCTGCAGCAGCAGTGGCAGTACTACAGTACAACAGTAGCTCGGTGTCTCGCAGTGCAGAGGACGACTCAGAGGATTTTTTAGGGGACACTAGAAAAACACAAACAGGTGAGTCAGTACCTCCTCTACTCTTACACCTTTGTATCAGCAACTTGTTTCTTCTACTTTTCCCGCGCACACATTCCATTTTTACGTGTTTTCACTCGGTAAAGGTGCGTTTGTGTGTGTGTGTGTGTGTGCGCGCGCTGCAGTCGGACAGGTGCACATGTCATGGGTGGATGTTTGCGCCTCCATCTTTCCAAACAGCATTTTAATCCGTTATTGCTTAAAAAAAAAAATAAACTTGGACGACGTGTGAGTGGAAATATTCATGTTGATGTCACTTCTTCCTCCGCACTGCCTGACTGCTAATGTCCCCATATATCGTTACATTTGGAATAGAAACATCTGCTTCTGCTTGTTTGGTCGTAAACGTGACAGAACTGCAGTTGCGGGTATTACTATTGCTTCTTTTTTTGTGTTACTTCATACTGATACATGAACATGAGGTGTTAAGCCATTTGGGTCAGTTAATAAACATGTAAGAATGGAAAATGTGGGTACAAGTCGCAGCACATTTAAAAATAGAGAGAGAAAAACTGCTGAGACATACATCATATATATATTACTTATTATAAGGGCCATCTTGGCATTAATTATTATTGATATCAGAGTATGTTAGTATTGTTTTAGGTCGAGGTGGAGTTAATTATAACTTATTTAAATAGTTCAGTGTAGTTTATGTCATGTCTTCCTTTGCATGTGAGAACCTCACATGACCCTCCAGCTAAACAACCACTTGGCTTTTAGCACTAGTTAGGCAACACACCTTGGCCTCATTGTGCAGACATGGACTTACTTATTTAACTGTTTTATGGTAAAATTTTAATTTTTCAATTTCTATCTTTTTGGTTTTGTTGCACAGGCTTGGAGTTTTTTTTTGTTTTTTTTATCTTTCTTATTTAATTGTCTTATTGTTTTGTCCTTTTGCTGTGCACTAGCACTGTGCACTAGCCTTCATGCTATGTTGGGTTTGTGTTCTCTTTTTCCCTTATTTTGTCTCACTTCTCCTTCTCTTGTTTTCTCTCACCCCCTTTTTGTCCCCCACCTGTCTTCTGTCCCCCATTTTTTCATTTGGCCATGTTTTCCCTTTCTGACATGAGTGTATTGTGTAGTGGAGTGACCAAAGTCAGTCATTGAATATTATATCCCTGGAGAATGTTAAAAAGAAGAAAGTCAAATTGGAGACGAGCATGTCATTGAGTTGAGTGCCTTACAGCTGTATGCATGTCAGGTCATGTTGAACAAAGTGTTGTTTAATCCCTAACATCATAGTAAAAAATAGATTGTGCCTTCCAAGAAAAACGGATAAAAATCATTATGACTTAGAGAAAACATTATGCAGGTGTGTTTTGTGAAACCTCATTCAGGCAAGGAGAATGAATTTGTGAAGGAGTGACTCGATGTGGCAGAGGTGCTCATGCAACAAAGTCAAGTTGTTCCAAACTGTCAGTTTGTCATGATGAACTGTCTCACAGCAGATTACTGACATCAGATATCCCAAAGTGCCGGTGAGTTTGCAAGACTCCCTTAGGCGTTTGGCAAGACTTTTCAGGATGTTAAAAGTAAACAGACAGAATAGAATTTTCACATGGGTTTCACATGGAACCTGCTGATATGCATGAAAACACTGAGCTGCAAAGCAAAGGTGAGCTCAAAGCTGGAGTCGGTGCGACCTAATGCTGTTGTGTGTTCGGCAACTGTCTTCCCATGGTCGCAAAACCTGGAGAACCTGTTGTAAGTATCATCACCATCACAACCACCTGACATCAGACGCCTCACTAAATACAAGCAGTTCCAGCTGTAGTATAAAAGTTAGTGTGATATTTTGAATAATTACATAATTCAGAACATAACAACACTGTCTTACATCGTTTCTGGTTATTGGAAGAAGCAGATGTAAACGTATAAGGTTAGTGGAGCGGCTAATTGAGGGCCTTTATTTATTTTTACTCAGGCTGTGTGTGTCAGAGTAGAAAAAGCTCGACATTTATAAATAGGAAAGGAGTTTTGGTGGTTTTGTCTCTTCATACAACCCTGAGAAAGACAAAAATGGCAAGATCATCTGTTATCACAGATTATGCAGTGGACGGTTTTAATAATAGGAAGAGGGACAGTCCATTTGGTCATTAAAATTCAGTATATGTACTCATATTCAAGGAAACCATGGCTTTATGCAGAGAACTTCCTCTGTAACCATACGATATGGAGAGGGAGATTATTTTCCACACAATCACAGTCTCATGGTACGTGCTTCATCGTGATGAAGTGCATCAATTATGATTCTCCACATCACAGTGAATGTGGCCCATGTGGTGAACCCGCTCATCTTTTCCTGAATAATCAAGTAATGTCATTCTGTGAAAAAAAACCTATGTTTTAGGATAAATAAGATAAAAAAAAAGATTAAAATACTATATATTGATAGCAAAATGTTCCAATATAGCACACATTAGATACTGATATTCGACTTTAATTTATACACCGGAGAGCAAAGTCTAGTGTAAAAAAGTCAACAACAGAACAGTATGGATCAATAGACAGGAATAAACCAATAGTCCTTTCTGAGTAAAAGGTGTTTCGGAAAACCACCTGCTGCTTTGTTCGATTCCTCTCGTCTCCTATCATGCGTGACACGTCGGTCGCACAACTGCCAAGGCAGACGTGTTTACCTTTCCTTCCTGGAGTTTCCATGCTTTTGCCAGCGAGGTAACGCCACGCTGTCAACGACCTCACTGACTCCGGCAGCACAACAGCACACACGCAACACACGTGCAGATGTGTTGAGACAAAAGTGTGTTTGCTGTGAGTTCAATGAGAGCAGCTGACAAAACTGCACCTTCTCACCAGCACAATCACTTGTTTATTTGATCTGCTGCCCTCCTATTTTGTCCAGTTTTGGCAAACAACACTCCAGCCTTTGGAATTAGTCTCTGGATAAAGGCTATATTTGGAGCACTGCACCATCAGTTTTTCCCATTTCACCTCTCACTTTGTCATACCACAGGTTAGTTTTTCAGCTTGGCACCGCACTGATAATAGAGAGGTCATTGTGCTTAATTGTGCTTTATGCTGAAAGTGATTAGCAGCAGCAGCAGCAGCAGCCATGGAGATTAAGACGGTTATTCTCCAGCATCACTGCACAGTGGAGCAGGATCCACAGTGTTGACCCTTTGATAGGTGACTGAACCAGAGAACGAGCAGCTGGGTGGAGACTATGCTGATGGCGCAGAGCAATCTCTAGATTATCCATCATGCTGTTCCAGCATGCTCACGGCTAATTAAGAGATGAAGTTGTGTGTTGTATTATCGCGTCGCTGGAGGCGCATTATTTATCTCCCAAAACCTTTATGAATGGGCTTTTATGTAATAGTCCCTACCTCACTTACTTTATTCAAATGGTTGCAGTTAGAACACAATTATGCAAATATGCAAGTAATTTTCTTCTTGTCTTTAGTGAGCAAGAAGGTTCAAACTGTGTGTGTGTGTGTGTGTCATCAAGTTCATCGCTCTCTTTGTGTACGTTTTGAAATATCTGAAGGCAAGTACCTTGTGATACACTTCAATCATTACCAATTTAAGATCATCCTTGTATATTTATCCTAGTACTGTTAGGATTAAACTGCATTTTCTGTCACTTTCTACTTCACTATATTTCAGGGGGAGCTTGAATTTATTACACATTAATTTGACTGCTAGATTACTAAGTCTGGTCGTGTTTTATTTTGCCAAACATTTGTTCTCTTTTTAATTGATCATTCTGGACACCATTTCTACCTCAGTGCAAGAGTTTCATTTGCAGTGGTGGCCTATTTCTCATTTAGGCATCCACATGTTTTCTGTTTCACTGCAGAGGCTGTTCTGGGCTGGAGGATAATCAAAGACAGTCGGAGCCGGCTTGCTGCTGGGTCAACATATATGCCTTTCTCACACGTTGTGTATAACAAGCTGACTGGACCCAGTTCCGTGTTGCAAAGATGGGAGAGCAGAGATCAGTCCAGCCCCTCCTGCTCTTGCTGCCCCTCCTGCTGCTCCTCGCCAGGCTGTCACAGTTGTGGGCCTTCCCCTTCAGCTCATCTCTGGATTTGGATGTCACTCCCCGGACAACTGTCTTCTCAAAAGGTGAGCGGTGATGGAGATTTTTCAATCGAACAGAGGCTTTCAAACTGTGAGGAATGGAGCGAGAGACATTTCAAGCGATTCCCCCCCCCCCCCCGCCCCCCCCCCGGAGATCAATAAAGTATTTCTCATTCTGATGAGGCGAGGATACTGTGCTAATAAATAGGTAATTTGCACATCTGTGTTTTAAGAAATATCAAACGGTTCAGTGTTGTTTGGTAACTCATGGCAACTATAGCACCCATTGCAAATTGACATTTATAAATTTGACAAGAATTTATTCTCTAAATAACTTCAGGGTTTGCCATTTTTAGATGGATCCATAACCTTAATAATTGTTGTCGTTGCATTTGGGGCAATGCTGCAAATAGGAGCTGCTAAAGCTAAACTTTTCATGCCATAAAACAGGGTTTGAAATTTCGCTCACAGGGGTGAAGTATCACCTAAGGGTGGGGAAGGCGGCTGAAGATTAAAACATTTCAAATGCATTCATGACAACACACATGCACAAGGCCAGTAAGCTCTCACCCGCTGTCCTTATTTGATGCTGCCGTAGCTCCTTCCCTCCCCTCCATGTTGAAAAAGTGGCACAGTTTCAAAGTTGGCCCTGAAGACAGCCCCTTCCGAGTTATTAATCGCCTCTCTCAAGTCCTGTCCTAGATCACACGGCTCAGCAAACACTGCTAATAAAACAATAGACAGAAGGCCCCCTCATAAAAGTGGCCCTGAGCACAGTGGACCTGATTAGTGTCCGTGCAGAAAATACTGCTGAATGCGTGTGTTTTTCGGCGCACACACCCGGTCAGCACCTCTGCATTTCTTTCTCCAGCTCACCTTTGCCCTCGCCCTCTCCTCGCTCGTCATCAATGCCACAGCGGCTTGCACTACATCTGTTCGTGGCTAGGGACTTTGAGCCGCAGCAGATTGAGCAAATCGCTGTGCTCTTCCCTCCGCTCCATCCTCAGTCCTTAGAGCATTATTAGAGGACAGTTGGAGTAAACGGGGCTGAGGGTGCTGGTGCAGTATCATAAGAGCTGTTGAGAGGGTTGCAGTGTGAGGTGATTGGGAGAATTTGCTGCTTGATGGTCTGAATCACAGTCAATCAGAAGAGGTGCCAATGCCTGAGCCATTTTGTTTGCTGATTCCTGGACAGAGGAACTCCACAATGAGATTACTTTTGACAGATATTGCAATTGTGATACAATACAATTAGAACACAGAGCATTTTGGCTGCGTTTTTTCCCCATTATTATGTTAAAACTTACAATATATATACAGAAGCTATAAGAATGTGCAAAAATAGATCCTATAACCTTTTTTTCAGCATAAACTAGGCAATCTGAAAAAAAATGCATTTTAAAGCCTGAATATGTGACCTATAAACACACCCAGGATGTTATTCCCACGGCAATTTACCATGGGTGCGCCTGCGGCACAAATCCGTGCCGTGTGGCCACTAAGGGTTAATACTTCACCATATTACTGTTTTGTCACAAGTTGTTTCTTAATCAAATAATTACAGTTTATTTTGATGTGTCTGTCACACTTGATTTTAGATCGCAAACCTGTTAAAGTTACAATTTGTCGCACAGTCCCGATAAACACATAATTACTGAACGTGGCACTACTTTTACAGCGTCTGTCGTGGAGCTGTTTAGTGCAACCATTTGTTTGCTGAGAGCATCTGACTAATTACCAATATCGGTGCTGTTATTTATCCGTCAAATGAAGAGGCAAAATTAACTCTGATGAGTTCATCAGAGGGGCAGCACACTTGACGTTCATCTCAAATTAAGTTTGTAAAAGCATCACTGGCAGAGCTCTTTGTCTATTCTGAAAGCCTCTAAGTCATCACGCCGCTGGCTGTTTATTTTGCAAATCTCCGACTCATATTATAAATCATACATACTCTGCTGCAGCCGGATCCAGTCTATTACCATAGATTTTATTTTTCTCTTCTGCCCCTCATAGAAAGTTGTCCTTGACCCACTTTCTAATCAGTAGGGGATTCTTGTCGGTGCATGTGACAGTTTCCGGAAGTGCACGTGTGTGTGAGCGAGCGTTCCACTGGTCTCCAAGTGTGTGTGTCTGTGGATGTCTGTGGATGTTGGGGCTGCATTTGGCCACATCACTTAAAAGCTGCACTCATGCACCTCTCTGTGACTTTCCCTGTGGAGACGCATGACAATCTGGGGGCGGCTGGAGAGTGGCAAGCTCCCTTTTCAAAGAGATAAGTCTGCCTCGCTGTGTATGGAAACAGCATAGATGTTGTGCTGTACGTGGGTGTCTTTACCTATGGGAGACTCTGTGGGAGGATTTATATTGTGTTTCGCAGCTGGGGTGAAAAGGTGCTCATTAATTTACCACACGCATTGCAGATACCCCCCGCACATGTGGGCGTACAAGGACAGGATGTATCATAGGGAGCTCAGGTTAACAATACAGTATGCATTTTATATTAACAAAATGAGTTTGTTAATAATCATGAATAGTTAATGTTCAGCAAAAACTCACATTCTCAGTTCTCAGGATATGATGCTATACCCTGTACACGATACTAATGAAACTTAATGAACAGAGTATAAGGTTTCGACTCTGGTCATATGTGTGGGCTAAGTTTTGCAATTTAGATTCTGGTTGTATGTTTACGTGTTTAAGATGATTGACGATGTTCTGAACTCAGTTGGTGGTTGCTTTGGCTTTTTCTCTTTCTGCCACCAGAACTAATGTAATGCAGTTGTGAAATATTGATGCCCTGTATCATGTCTATTGCTGCTATAACAACCTGAACGAATATTTATGCGGGTTTATTGGAAGTAATTGAATATACTTCCCGTGAATATGTTTGTGTAAGTGTATAATTGCTTTAAAATCAGAAGAATTTAGTCTCTGTGGCCGTAGAATACACATTTTAGTTGCACTTTAGGCAGCAGACGCTTACAACCTGATGATGCAGGCACTAACTTTAAAACAGCTGTATCTTTGGGAACCTCATCAGCTGACAGACAACTCAAGGGCTTGTTGACAACAATAGTTCCCCTCCACGTGCTTGGGAAAGGAAGTAAGGAGCGGAGCAAACTCCTGTTTGTTGCAGTGTTCATGACACACAGTGATCATGCATTATTGTAGACATTTAGTGATCATGCTTTTTTTTTTTCCTGTAGAAAACCATTTTTCCTACATTTAGTATGATAATTACAGAGCTGAGTGGACACGCCAACAATAGTCTCTAATTCACTGCTCAGCCAAGTCTATTCTTGTCTAAAAGCCTGAGCAGCTGCATCTACAATGTGTTGAACACGGAATACATTGATTATTTACTCACATTTTCAGCTTGGTCTTAGTGGAGTTGTCAGCGTGACAGCGCTGGTGCTACGGAATGGAATAAGCTACCTGCTGCTATATTTTCAGGACTTTAAAGCAAGACTTAAACAATGGCTGAGAAGAGAAAGAGAGGATGTTATTTTGACATTTTTTTATTCAATGATCTTGAATAATAATGTCAAACAACCACTCTCTTTTATAGTGTGGATTGTCTTTTATTTGCCTGACACAGTTTCACCTTGTGTTCTTTGGAAAAGGTTCAAGGTTGAGAATGTGCACCCACTGCTAATCAATAATGCTTGTTTGTTGTTTTACATGTTCAACAGTTTTGATATCTGCTGAACCGGTGACTCTGTAGACATATGTCCCCATCTCTTTGTTTATTATGTACATTAATACATAATAATAATATTAAAATGAATATAATATGATTATGGCAGACTAATGATGGAGTCAGAACATACTTTTTTTTACTGCATATGACAAAATAATTGCTGTTGTCATTATTAATATTATTATACTATACAAAATGATTTTATTGTAAACTAGTCACCATAGCAACAATAATTTTGTTGAACTGCATAACACAAACAAAATGCCACTGCTTCTGTATTTGCCCATTTTAATTGTTTTAAACATGTCCACAGAAGGATATAAGTAAGGAGAATATAATGTAGGAAACCTCAGTCCTTTATATACTGTACTTTGCCTTTCGTTTTCATACACCAGGACGTCCAGTTATTCATCATCTTTTATGTAACGCGGAGTCACATGCGAGAGTGACTCTTGAGTTGGGGAAAGAAATGACGAGATGCTTATATAATGTAAACACAGTTGACGACACCTGACAGTTCTTACACTGTTCAAAGAAGTTAAGTCAGTCTTTCCCTCCAGTGTTTGTTCATTTGTTCCCAAATCTTTCCGCGAGCACGCGTGTGTGTGTGTGTGTGTGTGTGTGCGTGTGTGTATGCATCACATGCTCGCCATGGTTCAGTTAATCAACTGGCCACTGAGTCACGCAGGAAGTCACACAATGTGGTGATGGCAGTGACAGACGCGCACGCTATCAAACATGCAGTGGATTTACTATCATCTCTGGGCCCCACATGGAGGATAAAAAGTTGGTCTGAGCATAACTCGCACCTTCTGGACGCACCACCTGTGACGGCTCAGTGCTGAGACAAAGTCACTCTGGCGAAAACACACAACATGCTTTCCTCAGATCTTGTGACTCACTGTCAGAAACTTCTTCACTCGTTTTTAAGAGAAAGGGTATGGGGGGGAAATGTGTGTGCGTGTCTGTGGGTGTGTGTGTGTGTGTGCACCCAGGAAAGACTGACAGATGTTCGTAAGAGCTTGTTGTTTTGACCACCATCTCATGTAGTGTCCACACACACACAGTCTGGTTTTTCATGACACATTACATTGACTTACAATGACTACCCCTATAACCTTAACATAACCCGATCCTCATCCTAACTATACAACATGTATTCACCTTAAAACATAATCATTTATGTTACAGCTCCCCATAATGTGACTGTGTGTAAACAGATTTAGGTCCCCACAACATCAGTAATTAGGGATGCACCGATATGACTATTTCCACCGATACCGATATCCGATATTAATATTGCTGCTATGGCCGATAACCGATATTTACCGATATCGATATATGTTTTTTAAAAAAAGTTTCTGAGATGATAAAAGTTTGTACAGAATGAAAATCATGCAAGCTGAATTTTTGAATGTCTTTCTTTATTTTCAAAACATGTTTTACCTCCAAATAACAAGGTCACATAAGACACAAGTAACCAACTACAAGTAAAGGTTTTTAGAAACCTTTACCACTTGTAGCAAGTGTGTAACTAAATTAAAGTACAGTTTAACTCCCTCAACTCACTAAACTCCTGTGAGAAAGTTTGGATCATAAATTACAAACATGAACATAAATAAAAATAATACCCTGCCAAAGTTACTGTAACCGAGATAAGGGCGTCTATACTGGGTACGTAAATAAAGTCAACAACCCTTCCTCCCGGCAACAACAACCGCGCCACTTCCCTTCACAATAAAACTACACAACAGATATGAGAAACAATACCTGACAAGCTCTACTAAGAGCTGCCATAATTAAAAAAAACATGTTAAAATACTTTATCAAACTTGCCAGTATTCATGGCAACCAGATATTTATTCAATTGCAAAACATCGGAAAAGTAGCGCCGACTTGGCAGGTTGTTGCGGGGTTCAATATGCGCTATCAACCGTCGGAACCCTCGGCTGGTCGTCAAGAGCAATCATTTCCATTACCTTGATCGTTATTGCCCTGGCCACTGTCTTCCTTTGGTCGAGTCCCAGCTGCGCTGCTTTCTTTTTGTCTGCTGCCTAATGTTACTAGCGTTAGCTTCCTGCCGTTGTTTGTGTACTTCTGGGTGGCGGTTTTTCAAATGACATGATCAAATTTGTGGTATTGAATGACTTGACGCGGAACCCTCCTCGCATTACCTCGACTTTGCAAGTGTTGCATAATGCTTTTCGCGTATCTTCTATTGACACCCTGAAAAATCGCCCACACCGCTGACATTCTCTCTCCTCCACACACACACACACCTTGTGCTGCGCTTGCGTCACTGACGCTGTCCCCTTCCCGACACACATACACAAACAGCAATTAGACGGGTATAAACATCGGTTGTTAAAATCGGCGCAGTTTTACTCATTGCACCGATGCCGATATGTTAAAAAATGACGAACATCGGCCGATACCAATATTAATGCCGATATATCGTGCATCCCTATCAGTAATACCTGACAAACACACACACTCATATGCGTGAAAACTGCAGTACAACAATATCACAGAAAGAAGCTAATAGTCTATGACGCTTCTGGCACATTTCAGTGCTCTGTTGACTGTCCTCATTGATTTTATTGCAAAGCACATACTGTTTGTGTGTGTGTGTGTGTGTGAGACAATTACCATATAACTGTCAGTGTTAACAACAAGAATTCATTATTTTCCGACCAAGATCCAAGGCATATTTGACATAAGACAAGCTATACTTTCAATTTTAGTGTTGGAAGGCTAAAAAACTGGTGCATTTTTGTATTTAATAGTATTATTGTTGGTGTTCTGGCGGTTGGTGAAAACAAAACGTCTTCATACTGTTTTTTTGTCATTCAAATTTGCATAGATTTTCACATGAACATACACCAAACACACAAGTACAATGATAGTATAGCAACAAATTGGTGAAATAACAGGCAATGAAAAATGACAATTAATAACTAAAAATAAACTAACAAATCCCCATAATTCCTATGCATACGCACACATAAACACAGTGTGGGCCAGCACCTTTTCATTTTTACTATTGTAAGTACCAGCACTTCTCACAAGATGAAGATGCGATTATCTGTCCAATTCATTACTATAGCCCAGAATAAACACGTTTCAGGCAGATGATCCGCTGTAGTGACCCCTAAAGGGAGAAGCTGAAAGAAGGAGAAGTAAAAAGTACATACACATACAAAGATACAGAGCACATACCTTGACATAACATGTCAGCGTGCTTGCCCTTTCTAAGATGTTACTCTCGTAAGACACAAAAGCCTGCCGTGTCTGGCAAGTTCTTTATTCACCCCAGCTGTCATCATTTCAAAAGCTCCAACCTCTGTCATGAGTTTGAGCCTCGCTGTTTACTCTGGCCTCTGTGAACTCTTCTAGCTGTGAAACCTGGCAGTAACAATAAAAGCTATTAGAATTGGTCCAATCTTTGCTTTACACCTTTATCCTCTTGTGTATTTGCAGTCTCTTCACAGTTGCACTTACACTTGCGCACAAACGACATTTTCTTGTCGTTATTTCTCGTACGGCTCACAGATTACTTTGGAAACGTGCAGCTGTCGTCCCAGCTCTTGTGTGAACTCTGCATTTTCTTTTCTCTTTCATACATCGGGCTGTGTTTTTCGTCAAATATGCACCGTGCAACAACAACCCATTGCATCATGCCAGTTTGGAGAGCAAGGTTGCCTCACTGCCTTGGAGCCAGGGACAATGTGCACGTCAGCCCGGTCCTTCTTAGCATCGCTGTGCTTGTTAAATAACATGACCACTATTTTTATACGATAGAAAACCAAGGCTTTTGGTCACTCTTGGATTACTCACGAGTCGAGAGTCTCATCACAGCCTTGGGCTTCCGTTGTGTTTGCATATGTGTGCGCACATTTTTGAGCTCTTATTAAGTCTGTCGATCTTTTGGTGCGCCTGTGATTAGGTGTGTGCGTGTTTGCGTTTGTGTGCGCTGATATTTATGTGCATTTGCATGAGGTCGGCGTAGACGGAATCACGCTGCGTGAATTCAACCCCCCAGCATGTCCTGACCTTTGGAGCCGCTCATCACTGCACCCTCCGATCTGACTGAGGCTGACTCTCTGTAAACAATAAGTGTTGTCACAGCCGTATCTGTAAATAACATTAGAGGCATAATTACAAGCAAATTCTAAACAAGTGTTCTGTAAATGTCATCACACCCCTACTCTGATGATTACCTGAAATCTGCACGAACAACAGCCAGTTGAAATAGATTATGTTAAAAAATGCGAGGTGCAGAGGCATTAATTACTGAGATTAAATGTTTTGCAGATGAATTATGTCAAAATGCATTTTAAAAAAAAACAACAACAATACTTCTCTCAAAAAGTGCAGAACAAATTTTTTAAAACTTCAGTTGAGAGTTTTCTGAACCAGGATTTATATTTACAATATATATATATGGAGTGTCAGTCTACTCAACTGTTATGTATATAATCAGTCTGACAAGTGTGCCATAGCCAGTATAATAATAACCTAGTTATGGACCAGTGAGAAGATCCCTGGAGCAGTGCGGTTGTCAGTGATAGAGCCAGAAAGAAAACCGTAGGACGGAAGGTGGGTGGGAAGTCTGACTCGGCCTCTGATCTTCTGAAGCAACGACGGGGGCATTTGCTGTCATCAGCCAGTTGGTCCATGTGACTGTCAGACAGACGAGCAGTGTGTCATGCGGAGAAGGCAGCGTCCTCCGTGTGATTTTGGGGAAACTCTTGAAACAGTTTTCAGTGTGTGTTGTTTTCCGAGATCATAGAAGCTGAGGGACGCGCTGTCACCCTCATTATCACCGTGCTCTTTGTGAAACACAACCAAAGGATTGGTAAATATGTAGTTGTGATAGTAGAGGGTAGTCAAATAAAAATGTGTTTGTCTTAGATTTGAATAAACAGAAACTCAAAGTTCTGTATTACCCAACTAACTAAAACGTAATCGTAAACTATGGAAACAGAACACTCACTTTTGGACGCAATATGACTATAAACAAAACAACAAGCTTCTAGTTAAGTTGTGCCTTTGTTTGTATCTTTTTGGGACCAACAACACTTTATGTTTCTCAGTCATGGGAAGCATTACTCACCCTAAGAAAAACCAAAATTAGACACTGTGATTAGATTGTATTAACAATAATTGCCACATAAATCCAAACATCACACAGAGTTTATGGCTTTGTATTGGTTTGTTTTGCTCATTTAATTAGAAAGTGGCACTTGCTACTGGCCCTGATTTAATCCAGTATCTAGTTAAAATGAAACGAATGAGCGATGGAATATAAAATAAGACGCCTGCTGAAATGCTGGCTAATTTAACATCCATATCCAAATGGATGAGAGCTGGAATATTGTGCCGTGAGTTCATTAGGGGAGGAAGGTGGAGAGGATATGCAGAGATTAACATGCCCATCTTGTTCAATTATGCTGTTGTTCTCTAATGACAGCTGTACTCTCTGCATGGGCGGTTTCCTTCATCCCCGTGTCAGATTCATTAATCTAACTTTTAGTGCAAATCAAAAGCTCTGCAGACGAGATTCTGCTCCGAGGGTGAGGTTCACCCACAGAAAATGAAAAAAACACAAAGCAAAAACCAATGTCCTCATTTTTACTGTGTCACAGCAGCAGAGCAGCCTGTTCCCATTTCTGAGGTGTGATACTGGGATGTGTTCAAACAACAGTGTTTTCTGCAGCAGGACAGTGATCGGTAGACTCAGTGTTGGCTACAATGAGCCCATTGACAACAACAAAATTTAGACGCACTATAATTTGTCCCAGTTTCTGTGTAAACCTCTCCTCCCCATCACTCACACATATAAGGTGTACGTGTGTGAGTGATGGTGATCTGCGGTGATGATGATGACACCATCATTGAGTGCTAATGAGATGTGGTATTACTGCGACATAATTCCTGCTGAATGCCCTAAAAAAAATGCCTCTCCGGTGCAGTCTTACTCATACTCTTTCTCAGCAATCACTCCAACAAACCACACTCCACATCCCCCACATCTGTGGTCAAGTACAGAATTGATTTTCAAATGCCTCTATTTGCTTGTAAATGCCTTCATAAACTTGCCCCTCCCTATCTTTGTGGTCTGCCCCAGCCTTATGTTCTCTCACGGTCACTAAGGCGGTCTCTGCAGATCAGCTCCTCTTAGTTGTCCCAAAAACAAGGCTGAAGGAGACCAAGCTTTCTCTGTTTCAGCTGTTTCAGCTCCTAAGTTGTGAAATGAATTCCCGCTCCACACCAGGCAGGCAGCCACACTTCTTGTTTTTAAATCTCATTTAAAACCATGTATATTTTTCTTAACCCAGGGTGAGTTCTGTTTTATGTGTGTGTTTTAGCTTAGTTTTATTCTGAATGTGTCTTTGATTGTCTTCTATGTGTAACTTATGTATTGTTATTGTTTTTTTAATTTAGTCCTCTTATTGTTGATTTTGTGTCATGTGAACTAGTCAAGATTAGCATGGTCTTTTGGGCTGTATATTCTCTATAGAAATTGGAACTTTTCATTTAGAAGGTGTACATGAAAAAAAGATGAAGATGAAGATGAATTCATGGACTTATCATTTTCTGAATGTTAAAAAAAACGTCATAAAATAATGTAAATATGTTGTTGTTGATGATGTAGTTTAGAGTTTTGTTCTCTATTGTCCTCATATTTTATTTTAATGTATCCACCCTGTGTGTCTTCATCTTGGATTTTGTAGTTTATGAACGTTCATTTTTCATGTCGAGACAGACAACCATTCACTCTCACATTCACACCTACAGTCAATATAGAGAGTCCACACAGAAAGGGCCACCGTCGTGGCGGAATCTTGAACCTGCGACTTTAGCCACTGCCCTTTATGTACGTTGTCTTGTTTCATTTCCTGTCGGGCCTTTCCTGCCTCACCTGTTCCTTGACTGCGTTCACCTGTGTTATATTATCTCCCCATTTCCCTTTGTCTGTTGCCAGTTTGATTTGTGTCCTAACAATGAAAATATGCCTTTATCTTTTCACCACAGTGCATTTTCATGAAAATAAATGAAGAAACTAAACTTATTTCAACATATTTATCATGAAATAAGCGAGTGAGAACTCATGTCTCATGCAAAACATGTGACCTAAATAGAAAATCACTGAATTGCAACATTGGCCACTATGACACAAAAACAGATACTTTACTTCCTAATTGATTTACTTTAATACTGTTTAATAAAAAAATAGGTCAAACCTCCAAAGTCCCTGACAATAAGATGAACTAAAACACAGTAGCATTAATACAATATGGTAAACACGGAAAATAATAATATAATAATAATAATAATGTGGTGTCACATATGTCTGCAGGTCTGCTGGGCTCCGCTCGCTTCACTGGCTTTTCCCAGAACTACAGCACCTTCCTGCTGGAGGAACACGCTGGGCTGCTGTACGTAGGAGGCAGAGGAGCGCTGTACGCGCTCAACACCTCCAACATCACTACACCTACAAACCTCACTGTGAGTACCAACACGCTGCAAGCAGCCACACATCACCACATAATTGCCAGTGTTAACAAAGAAACAGGAAACCCTGTTTTTTTTCCCTCCCCCCCTTATAATTGAATGGTTAAAAGAGGACAAACTAATAATAGCTGTAGGCAGATTGAGTAAATCCCATTTTCTTCCTCCAGTTTTACGGATATCGGATTATAGGCACCTGGCGTTTTCCAGGGCTATACTGAGCAAAGTCAGAGCTCGGCCAGAAAATTGAATGTGTTGTCCTTTTTTCTTCTCTTCCTGTTTATCACACACGCTCTATTATCTACTGTCTCTCTCTTATATATTCAGCTAACTGACTCACCCTTATCGCCCCCCCGTTGTTTACAGATTAATTGGGACGCTTCGCCTGAACAGAAGAAGCAGTGTCTGAACAAAGGCAGAGACAATCAGGTACAAGGCTGCAGCTCAACGGTCTTTTCCTTTTCTCATTATTATTACTTTTTTACTTAGTTCAGAGAACATGAATGGAAGTCTATGCTGTGTAGAGAGCAAAAGAAAGTCAATTATTCGTACACTTTCTTCGAATCAATGTCCTCTGTTACTACCAAGCAACCGCAAATCATCATTTTAAAATCGCAGTTTGAAATAACACGAGAAGTCATTTGCAAAGGCTACAATTAATCGTTCTGTTTTTGATTGTTCCATCTTGTGGTAATGCTCCATCTTATTTTAGAAGTAAATATTGCTTAACTTTGCAACTAAAATCACAGTTGAAATAAGTCAACAACCATAACTTTTTTATGGATCAATAAATGACCCGTTTTTCTCCTTTTTTTCCTGCAGACAGAGTGTTACAACCACATTCGCTTTCTGCAGCGATACAATGAGACTCACCTGTACGCGTGTGGAACAAACGCCTTCAGACCGCTCTGTGCTTACATCGTAAGAGCTAGTGCGGATTGGATTTCAGCACATGTGGTGAAACTTGTCACTTTACTGTCGCTCCTTCTCTCTCTCTGTTAGGACGCAGAGCGCTTCAACTTCTCCTCCGGCTTTGAAGAGGGCAGAGACAGGTGTCCCTATGACCCGGCAAAGGGATTCACAGGCCTCCTTGTGGGTATGCCTTTCCAAATTTACATTTAATCTAAGCTGGTATAGACAAAGCAGCACACAGGCAGCGTCGCCTGGACTTTATTGGACTGCGGAAGCAGGGGAGCAGTAGATAAAGGACAAATTGATAATACCATGGTCACTAAGAGTCCAGTTTAAACACTAGAGAACATTTGCACCAATGTTCAAATTATCCAATAGGTCTTTGGGTCTATTGTCAAAATGGCTGAAGATACCAACTCCGAGAACTGAAGTTTCATTTTAGTAGGAAATATTGCCTTTATTGTTCCCACACCTTCTACAGTGTAGTCGTTAGAAAACTTTACAACTCTATAGTAACCTCACTCATTACCAGCTTCCATTATATGTTATTTAACACTTACTTTTTTGTCTATGCTCCACTAACAAACTTGTGTGATGTGCTGACCAGACGGCGAGATGTTCACGGCCTCTCAGTATGAGTTCCGCAGCTCTCCAGATGTGCGCAGAAACTCCCCGTTCCCCTCTCTCCGGACAGAAGAGGCCCCAACTCGGTGGCTTCTGGGTAAATACAACTCTTTTACATGAACCTTATTTACCTTATTAACATCTCTCTTCTTTCTTTTTTTTTTTTAACAAAGATCTTTACAGATTCCCTTTGTGCTGCATTGCAGCTGTAACTCTCTTAGATTAGGTTACTCAAACCTACTTAAGAATCTAAATCTTTTGTTTCCAAGGAGACACATTCTATGCTGCTGAACTGTGTGTGTGTGTGTGTGTGTGTTCACAGAGGCAGATTTTGTGGGCTCTGTGCTGCTGAAGGAGAGCATCAACAGCTCTATCGGGGACGATGACAAGATTTACTTCTTCTTCACGGAGAGAAGCCAGGAGCAGATTGCCTACCCGAGCCAGACAAAAGTGTCCAGGGTTGCCCGAGTCTGCAAGGTCAGAGAGAGAGAAAGAGAACAATATTAACCATATTTACATGACTGGGTTGAGAAAGTTCATCCTTTGAAAAAAAACAACAAAAAAAACAAGGAGATGAGATTTATCGTGCCTGCAAGGTTATGGAAAGAAAGCATTGAAAAGATGGAGTGAGGGGTCTTTTGAAGTGAGGGGTTATTTTAATGCTTTTCATTCTGAATACAGAGTGATGTCAGTGGATTTCACTGATTGTGGCTCTTTCTGTTGCCACTGTTTCCAGGCAAACTACAAGCCTACCAACCTCACTAACCCTCTCTTCCTCTTTTAATTGCCATCTCCCCCTCTTCGTCTCTTCCTCCTTCTGCTCTTCTTTTTTTTCTCTCTCTCACGTCATTTCACTTGCAATCACCATCCTAGACAGCATGCCCAGCCACCATTCATAGAAGTCTCTCTCCCTCTCTTTCTTCCTCCCTGCCTTTTTTTTTTCTTTAATCCCATATAAGAATCAAAAAATTGGGAATCAAAAGAGTGCCTTAAAGAATCTGAAATATTAGATTTTCATTCAGTTGACTATAAGACAACGTGTATGTCTACAGTTGGGTTCCTCCTTTGGCATTTTTCTCAGTATATATCTTCATTACTCACTCATTCATTCATTCATTCATACAAAGGAACAAATGGTATTGCTGCTGGAAACCAGGAGGACAATGCAGCTACTGAGCAAGCATGGAGTGACTTTAGATTTTGCTGACATAAACCGGATACTTAAGAGTTCATTAGTGCGGTTGGCATGAATGCAAGTGTCAGCTAAAAATAGTTCCCTTAGACTTATCCCACAGAAACTCTGACAAGAACTTTAACTCGTATGTCTAGTGTTATAATAAGCCGTAGTTAAACTGTACATCCTTTTGTCAGAGCCCCTCATTTTCATTCTTCAGCCTTCATGTCATTTATTCACACCATCCTTGAAACGATCAGTGTTGCTCTGACAACTAAACCTGCTCAAATCTACTTGTCCAGAGTTAGTAAACATACAGAATGTTGTCATTGTGATCTTCATGTAGGACTAGCTCCAGCTCTCCATGTAGATATAATATAGATATTGGGTAGATGAAAAGCAAAAGGAAATGTTCCTGAAACTACACATCTTTAGATTATTCTTGACTTTTCTTCGCATGGTCACATGGTGAAATGATTTCATACACGTTTTTATACACGTTATTCCCTGAACAGTTTACATCGTGATGATTCTCCCTGCATCCAAAAGAATTTCATTTCTGGAAATAAGGTCTGGACTTGACCCTTCGCCGCTCTTCATCGCCACTGTGGAGTTTTCAGGCTGCTCGAGAGTGTAATAACTCAGCCTGAAGTAGGCCACAGCATCTCATGCACATGTGAGCTGGTCCCCAGCTCAGCCCTTGTGGCAGAGAGACACCACACTGGTAGAAGTCAGATCCGCTGATAGTGAAGCTCCTGGCAGTAGCCTCTGGCCAGAAAACGACTGAACACTCGCCATTTTTTGAGCTGCCTAACTAGCTGTCCCTTTCCCTCTTCCATGACTTCCTCTGCGATCATGACCTATTTTTGCAGTGAGGGGTGTAAATGACATTAAATCAGGCTTTTTTTTCAGTTAAACAAATGCAGACTTTCCAACTTTGAGATTGTCCATGTTTTCTCATACTGAGAAAGACAGGCTGTCGGTCATAGTCTATATTATAACATCAGAAAGCAGCATTACATTTGACTCAGTCTGGTCATCCGTGGTTTATTTCCCTCTAGGCATATCTTTACAGTGCTATGCTTGGATTCCTGACTCTTGCAATCCCTTGAATTCAGGTTGTGACAGCCCAGTGACCCACGCGCTGTTTTGATTGACGTTTACTGTAATCTATCCGTGCGTCCTTGTAGCTCTCCTCAAAAATAATAACCTGCTATTGATCTCAATAAGATTGTTTAATAATGTTTTCTTGGGAGCGTCCATCTTACTCCTGCTTTACTGAGCACAGTTTCCACCAAAGCCAGCTCTCTATAGATTTTGCTGTGTAAAAATAAATGATCCCCCGTGCATCTGCAGTGCTTTTCCTTTCTTTATCTTTCTATTGTATCAAAAAAATTGCATTGGTATTATTGATGGGAGTGCTCATAATGCTGGCATTTTTATTACAGATTCATGTTTGTTTTGTTTATTTTATCTGCTTTGCTCAGGAAGGCAGAGCATTCTGTTGAACGACAGAAAGCCATAAACAAAGAGACGACACACTAATTAGTCAAAGATGTCCAGATTTCTTGCCGCATCGCCTCTCAGAGCCCCAGACGTGCATTAGGAGAAAATGGGCGAAAGTAGAAGAGCAGCGTTTCAGCTTCACTTTCACGAGACACAATCTCTGTCTTTGTCTCTGTGTGTAATCATGTCTTCGTTATGATTGGATTCATATACTTTTTGGGGATGCTTGTGCTTTGAATATAGCCAATTTTGTCACCATGGCATTTGAGAGGAGGAGGGTCGGTGTGATTGTATGACAGGCTATGAGAGTGACTTTATCTCAGCATCCATCGACCTACTCATTCATCCAGTGTTTTGTCTCTGTCCACAGAATGACTGGGGGGGACAGAGGACTCTGCAGAGGAAGTGGACCTCCTTTCTTAAGGCGAGGATGGTGTGTTCAGTTCCAGAGTATGAGCTGCACCTCAACGTCCTGCGCAGTGTGTTTGTGCTGCAGGGTCGAGATGCTCAGAGCAGCATCTTCTATGGCATCTTTGGCCTAGAATGGTAAGACCACATTCACCTCTGCTCCAGTCCGCGGACATTACAGAGGACTTCTTATTTTGTTTTGAGATCAGTATAGAAATCAGGTCTGGAGGAGGTTGAATTAAGTAAGTGAGTAGTGATGAAAATGTTATTTTTAATCAACAGAAATTACTCAACAACTTGAATAATTTAAGCAACAGAGCTGATGGGACAGTGTCAGAGGATGAAGGTTGCCAGTAGGATATTTGGCAGCAGTTGGAGTGCGTGTTCATGCCCATGTGCTGCAGAGTCATGCTGCATAAAACTGTCCCGAGGGTGTTCAGATTCCAATAGAGAGGATTCCATTACAGCAGTACAGTAATGTCTGTTTCTCTCGAACTTTTTTCTGCTCTTTTGTAGTTGTTCAAGCTCATCCTCTGTGCGTCACTTTCCTCATGTTCACTGCAGCAGCTGTGGTCTCTTTATTTTTGTCACGTTTCATTCTCTCTCTCTCTCTCTCTCTGTGTATATCTTTCTCACTCACTCTCTGTTCCTCCTTGTCTGGCTTTATGCCTCATTTTCAAAAACATACACCTGTGTGAGTAACAGTCATCACTATGCATCAAACTCAAAATGACTAAGCCCCTGAGCTATACCGCTCCTGAGTTTTTGAAGACAGATTCTGGTTTCACTCGAATCTCATTTTTCTCACTTGAATGCTTTTTGAAGGCTGAGGTGGTCACACAATAGATCCAAGAATGTGACGCAGAAGTTTTCCCCCATTACTAATCTTACCTCGAGGGCTTGAGATTAAGGGTCACCTGGCTCCCGAATCACAACTCATGCTGTTGTCATGCTGTTGGACAAACCTTTTCTTTCACAGGTGCTGCTGCAAAACCACAAATGGGGCTGCTTTATTTATGACTCATGGGGAGCGGGTATTTTAGTCCTGCGAGTGCTGAAAACTCTGCAAAACAAATAGTTAGCTTCTGTGAGTGGATGATGTGAATAGCTGGTGAGATAAAAAGGGGAAATTACACACCTGTCAGAGATGCCCATCCCACGCATGTCCATGCAAAGGATAAAACCGAAGAGAAAATGTTACCACCCATAGTCTTCAGAGAAAAGAGGAGGCGTCTTAGTGGCCCAGTTACCTTTTCACCTGTCAGTGGTCACTGACAATCTGCGATGTGTTTGAAATTGGACCTGGGTGGCAGTTGCTCCTCAGACAATAACCTCTCAGTGTTTATGCAACGTTGACTCATTAATCCTGAGTGTGTCCTCTGCATGTGTCCCCGGGGTGGGGGTCGGGATTGTCTTTCAGGAAGAATATCAAAGCTTCTGCAGTGTGCCAATACGCCTTTTCAGAGGTACAGAAGGTTTTTGATGGGCCGTACTTCGAGGTGCAGGACTCAAAGTGGAGGGAGTACACAGGGAAGGTACCAGAGCCAAGACCTGGATCTGTGAGTTTCACCAATGACAACCGCATGTCCAACCCTCTTTCCTCTGTTTGAAGAAACAAACAAAACATGTCTCACTTTCTTTTTCTCATACGTGCAGTGTATAACAGATCTACACAGGTCCCAGGGCATCAACTCATCTCGAGACCTGCCGGACATTGTCCTCACTTTCGCCAGAAGGCATCCACTGATGGCCAGCCAGGTGCACCCAATAGGGGTGCGCCCTCTCTTGTTCAAGCGGAGTGTAAACTATGTCAAGATTGCCGTGCACAGGGAGCCAGCACTGGATGGAAACATTTATACAGTCCTGTTTTTGGGAACTGGTAAGTCAGCAACTCCTGTGAAAAGACCACGACACAGATCCTCTGTGTTGTGAAACCCTCATATTTTATTTAATCCGTGGCCTGGAGCTGTTTATGTGTAACGGTCTTGTTGCCAAAAGCGCTAATAATTTGTTGAGGAAGAATTGTGTGTTGAGTTTTGATAATGGTCTTTAAACACTGTTCTTAACAAGAATTACTTGTGCACTTTCGAGTGTCTTGTCTTGACGATGTTGTATCTGTTTTACCAGATGATGGCTGGTTGCACAGAGCTGTTGAAATCAATGGAGAAATGCACATCATAGAGGAGTTGCAGTTGTTTGAGAAACCGCAGCCCATAGAGAGCATGGTCATATCCTCAGCTTTGGTACGTATTCATGTCGACAAACTTGCACACTAAAATAACCAGCGTTTGAATGCCAAATTTATGCTAAAATTATGCAAATTACACACGATATATTGCACTTTAGTTAAGTGTGAACATGGTGACAGAGGAGTTTTACTTACCAGTCCGATTCAGTGAAGAAGAATTTGTTGTGGGTATATAATATTTCACTTTCGACATTTTTTACAATCTGCATATATAATGTGGTATAAAGCTCGCCTTTTTAAATTACTATGTCAATCAGCAAATGATGATTAATGCACTACAGTATTGGGTATTTTTGGTCAAGTCATACAAATGCATTAAAAGTAGAATAATAGTACTTGTCTCTTCTTTCATAGCGGAGCATCTATTTTGGCTCCCACTCTGGAGTTATGCAGGTACCGATGTCAGCCTGTGGGAGATACACTTCCTGTTATGACTGCGTGTTCGCCAGAGACCCGTTCTGCGGCTGGGACGGGACGGTGTGTGTAGAAATATCCTCACGTGCACAGAGGTGAGGCAACAAACACCTGCACACTGACAAATGCACATTTTACATAGATGTACGTAGACTCAAAGGCACAGAGTGACTTAGACAGTGTCACATACTTGTGTGTACATTAGACGTTAGTATCAGACAATTGACAGAAACCCGGGCTGAGATCCTGAGTCTATATTTCCCTAAATATCATTCTGCCTGTTACACTCTTGATTGTTTTTTTTCCCCTCTCACTGCCTTTGTGGTGAAAGTCTCAGGAATTTTCAAACAAAAGTCGTTCCCTTTCTCAAATTGGATGGAAGTATAAAGATTTTTTTTACATTGCAGTCAAATTAAATTGTGAACTGTTGATTCTAAGTGACGACATAATAAATAACCTAATAATAAATATAAACTTTAATATAACTTAATAATAAATAACAACAGTTATTTCTTTTTGAAACAAGTAACAAACACTACAACAGAAATGAATCCTTTTGACACAACATGACCTTTTGTATATGGTGTTTACTTGCTTCTTAAGGCACAAGAACAGTCCTGGAGGCTTATTAACACAGCTGACTTCCCTTCCAACCAAATTGTGTTTGACAATAATTGTTTGACAATTTCAAAGGGACTGGGAAGGTTTGAAATGACCACGCCTCCCAAAACAATTGGGTAAATCCACTTTGGGTAAAACCTAACGGCGTTCATAGCGGAGCAAAACATTTTATTGTACAGAGAAGTTCTTTTGTTCATGTGTATAGTGACAATAAAGGTTTTGAATTGAATATTGAACTTTATATTTAGTGGGCCCGATAAATCATTCGTACACAAACATGTAGTCATTTGTATGTAAGTTTGAGAGAGTACAGATTGTGTTTGTTCGTTGGTAAGTCGTTTTCTATTCCCCCCTTTTTAACTTCCACCAAGTTAAATAGATCTTTCCAGGAAACCTGTGTAACATGTTACAGTGCTGGAGGACAATCTCCGAGTCTGTCAACACAAAGCTGTAAAGTAGAAGAACTGCAGTGTATATATGTTGAAAGTATTAAAATATTTGCACACAAATTTGCATTATATTCTGAACATGAAATGATAAAATGATGATGATCCCCAATACTTACAAATATCATGTGATATGACATGTGAATACTCCACTGAAGTCGAGTTTAATCCAGTGAATTAACTTTGTTGTCAGTCATCCATCTTGTGTGTTTGAGTTGTGTCTGGGCTTGTTGTGCCTAATCTCTCTCCCTCTATATATGTATATGTATATATATATATATATATATATATATGTGTATATATATATATATATATATGTATATATATATATGTATATAGATATATACGTATATATATATACATATATATGTGTATATATATCTATATGTATATAGATATATATATGTATATATGAATACTGTTTGTTCACTCTGCATGAATAATAGCAGACATCTTAATCTCCATCACCACAGCAGACACATCGGCCCCTCCTGTGGATTCGTTCTGAGGCAGCAGCACAACCAAAAGCACCAAAAGACTCCAACGTTAAATGGGAGAGCCGATACGTGTCCTTGGTTTACTGCATGCAAGATCCACTTCATTTGTAAATCGATTTTTGTTATCTCTCTATGAAGGGAAGTGAACAGTGTGCTGGTGTTGCAGAGGTATGATAGAGAGTAAAGCTCTGGCAGGATTTTTACTTAACTACTATTCTTTACTGCTCTGCGTACAAAAAAGACATTTATGTATGCTGCTCCCTCTTCTGACTGCAGATGCTTTGGGGTATTTTGCAGTCTAAATGTGTTAGCCCCGTCATGTTTTATTGTTTTCAGACAGCTCTGAGTTCTTTTAAGGTGCTATGAAGGTTGACTGCTCAAATGAAGGATTTAAAACTAGGATGTGTGTTTATGTGTCTTGCGTTTTTATCTGTAGCTTCGTCTTTATTTAGCCTTTCGTGGACTGAACCGAGGTGTCCCTGGTCTCACTGGGTTGGAGAAGCGAAGAGAGAAGAGCACATTTTCAAGAAATGGAAATGATTTTGAAATCTCTCCTTTCTCAGGTCAAACATAACCCAGGATGTACAGCGAGGGACCAGAGGCTGCAAAGAGAATTCAGGAAATGGTATGTTCTAACACGCTTATATTATGCATTACATTGACTACTGGCCTTTTTTTTTTTTACCTCCAATTCAGTGCCATCCCCCCTCTCACACACTCACACACTCACACAGATGCAGACACAGATTATGGGGTGAAGAGCATCCAACACATAATTCTTCTTTTCTCTGCCTGAACACTCAAGCACTTAGCTGCTATTAAGGGATTTTATTAGGTGTGCATACCTTGCCCATCCCCCAGGTCCCAGCACACACATTTTAATCAGTTCCTCTCTTGCTGGAGGTCAGGCGGTCATGCTGGCTGCATTGCGGGGCTCACTACATTTCAAGAGGCTTATGAAATATAATTGAAAGTGATGGTGAGAGGCTGAGCTGCACAGGTTGCCCACCTGCACTTTAAAATCATAAACTTGGTGAGCTGACATTTTGTTCTGCTGCGTGTCATCTCTTCATTTTCGCTGGCTCACATTCTCAGTGTGTGTTAACTCCCTCTCGGTTCTGTCTCCCTTTTACCTCCATCACATGTCTCTTTTTTTCCTGTGTTTCTGCTGCTCAGTGGTCCATCGGAGGCGTTCGGTGATGACGGGTGACGACGTCCTGCTACAGTGTGAATTGCGCTCCAACCTGGCAACTCCACGCTGGACTCTAAATGGCAGAGAACTCCAGGGATATGACCTGAATTCTGGCTACCGCATTGGTACAGATGGCCTCCTCATAATCGGAGCACGCACCCAGCAGAGCGGGTCCTACCGCTGCTTTGCTGTTGAGAACTCGGTCTCCGTCCTTGTTTATCTTTACACAGTCAGGGTGCACTCAGACCCCTACTTCCCAATGGAGCCCACAGCCACGACTAATCCTACTACAGTTACCAGCCCCACTGTTTTCTCCACCAGCAGCCCCACTGAGCAGCCTCTGCCCTCTCCTCCTGCCCCACTGCCCCCAGGACCGGAGTACCAGGCCTACAGACACATGGAGGCTGTGTACATCTCTCTGGTGGCAGTTCTTGGAGGACTTTGCTTGGTGTTGACTGTGGTACTGCTCTATGTGAGCTTCTGCACCAGACGGGCCTCCAGGGCCCGAAAGTTCTCTCATCAAGGGCTGCATGTCCTGGGTTCCTCTGACAGAAAACGGAGCTCCCACCTTGAGCTTAAAACCATCTCCAGCCACTGCAATGGCCGCCAAGATCGCCGCTCCATCTCATTTACAACCTTCGGGGATAGCTTTCTCCAAATAGTTCCAGGCGAGATGTCTCCAACAAAAACTCCTCCCCCGGCCCCTCCTCTTCCAATGCCACCACCACTTCCCAACATGGACTATGCTAACGGGCTGTCGGCCACGCTGCCCAGCGTTCTGAGGAAGATGAACGGGAACAGCTACGTGCTGCTGGGGCAGGGCGACGAGGGCATGTCGCCACTCTACCACTCTTTCACAGAGGAGCTCAACAGGATCCTGGAGAAGAGGAAACACACGCAGCTGGACCTGCAGCCTGATGAGAGCTCTATCTAGGACACCTTCTCTCACTTTTTGTCCCACAGTTATTTATTCTTCACCCACGCTGTGACCCGGAGTTGTGGGGTGAAATTGACTGTATCAAATGCTGCTGTTACTAACCCAGTGTCTGAATACCTGCGGGTGATGTCCTAACCTGATCTGACGTGTTCAACCTCCTGTGTCTCCCGTGATAAATGGCCCATGATTTGACTCAAACAACGGTTGTCACTAACCAGAGACTGGCATTTTGAAGAGTGAAGCTGTGACAAATCTGGCCAAAGACTGCACTACTGTATAAGAGGTAACCATCAGGAGGAATCCTCATGCTGCTCGGTGTCATCTCTCACTCTGGGGGCCTGTGAAGGATGGCTGTCAAATGACACAAAAAGGCAAAGACACAAAATGGGTTGAAATAAATAAATAAAATAAAAAAAGGACAAGAAGTGGTCATGCATTCAGGAGCGTTCAGGACATTTTTAGTGCCATGTAATGTTTTCCCTCTGTGGAAAGCAATACTGTGAATTTGAAGTGATACCTCCATCATGAGATCATCATGGTTCCCTGTTTGGAGGGTGAGGAAGTTTTGACTCAGCCTTAGTCACAGAACTGGAGTCTGTATCATCAAGTCCTTCTAGTCTGGTGGTCATAATAACTTGATTTTCTCCTAATTTAGGCAGTTTGGGTGGATTTATGGGCAAAACAATAGCAAAAAGAAACAACAACACTAAACCTAAACAATGACAAATATCTTATTATTAACCAAGTTTTACATTTTACATTTTACAGCTGTGGTGGCAGATTTCCCATGTGAAGTACCACTTTCAGAGGACACTTCTGTTCCAGTGCAAGAGTTGGTTTGAACCACCCTTTCCCTAATTTCTGTGTTGTCATGTAAATAGCAATAACTGCATCACCGTTGCAGCTGTTAGTAGCAGTGTGTTGTGCCAAGTCTCAAGAAAACATCTGTAGCAAACACTGAAACTGTGTGTACAGCAGCTTGAGTAGTTTACTGAAGGGACGCTCAGTTTAAGATCAGAGCTCACCAGAGAAACACACATACTTGGATGAGCTACTGTTAAGAATATGCTTAGCTACAGATTTGTTTTTTTGTTTGTTTTTTTAACTATATTTGACTCTTTTATTCTTAAACACCTGCACATATTTTGTCATCAAGAAGATACTTTCATGCCATCTACGTCAAAAGGCACTGGATTCTTTCAAAAGTGACGTTGCTAAGAGAGAAAAATGGTTTTCACCTTGTCCTTAAAACTACATTAAATGACAGGCACAGATTTGTGCTTGTCCTCAGCCATGAATAAGCTGCCAGTGGCAGGTTTCCAAATCAGAGTAGAGAGGACCTTCACTAAAGCATACTCAGTTATTTACTTGACCTTAGAGCAATGGCAAAACAACACAATCTGCAGATCTTTCAGTATTTTCTTTGGCAAGACGAACAGCACCCTGATTAATCTGTACAGGTAGAAGTGGCTGAAATGAGTAATTTGTACCACCTGTCAGTGGTAAATAAAGATCTGTCTCTCCAGCAGCATCATCAATCAGCTCTCGTCACTGCAGCTCAGCAGCAGCTCTCGCTGGTGACTCGCTGTGCGCATCTGTCAGCATCACTGACAGTAACAGCAGCTTTTGGCTCACTTCCACGAGGAGAGGACAGGAGCTCACTGTCTGTTTGCAGAGAGCATTGTCGTCTTTGCCGGTACAGGCTGACAGAAAACATTTGACCTTCAAGTCCCGGTTAGTCATTCAGGAAACAGGTGATGAATAAACGGCAGCAACTTGGAGGTTTTTGTCATCTTCTTCTTGTCAAAACTTCATTGATGGAGAATATGATGCCGTCTGGATAATTAAAGGAGCCTATAGAGTCTCGAGCATTAAGTGACTGTAAGTGAGTTTCTCCTTATAACTGAAGTGGCATCACAGTCTGTTTTTTGATACATGCTCAATAATAGGTTTGATGTGAATCACCGGAAGTATGATTGCAATTTCTACCATAGAACATATATTCAATTTGGACAAAGTCTTCCTGTTTCGCTGGATGAGGCCAAATCAGCAGAAACAAGATATTTTTAATAGCCACCAGGAGGGAAATTCCGCTGGTTACAAAAAGAACTCTGTTGGAATGGAAGTCTAGTAAAAAGAAAAGAGCCTCAGAAAACATTCTCCTGAGGAGTTAACGATCTCAAATCACCAGTTTCAGGTCTTCTTCGATAGAACATGACGTCGATTTTGAAAATGATGTTCCCATTTAGAGGGGAAATGGCACATATAAGTGGACACCAATGCGATTGACAGCTGGCGTCATTCAATTGGTGCCTGGTAGGAGGTGATGTGAATTTCCAGGTGCAAAAACTTTTAATAGCACCAGTAAAATCAAGACTTTCAAGGCTTCACAACAGGGGTTTGTTATGAAAGCGGGAGACTGAGTCAATCTTTAATTACAGTCTATGGGCCCTACTGAGTTTTTCTTCTTGCTGTACTGTGCATTTAATAAAGCTCCCCTGATTTTCCTCCTCCCCAAGTGTTGAACAATGGACGCTTCATCTGTATCTGCAACCATTGTTGCTGCTGCTGCTTCATTATCACTCAAGGGACAATCTGTTTACAATAAGCAATGGCTCTCAAATGTGTTGTGTAGTATAGTCCATGGGGTAAAATCAATAACGCGTTGGCTGCCAGTCTCACGTTCATGTTTCTGTACACAACCCCACAACGAAGCACTTGTTTTTAGCAGATTCTGTAACAGTATTTGCATTCCTGCTGATTTAATATGCAAGCTACAAATAGTAGAGTAGATGTAGATTATTTCTTTAAGTGTTGGCCAAAGGAATTGGTGTAGTTTTGCAATTTGCACTGTTCTTACATGAAAACTTTGTAGTACACCCCCTGTGAACTGTGACACTTTCCATCTAGTTGGTTCTGTACAGCTTTCTGATGTAGATAATGAACTTAACCTATGAGGTCTTGGTGGAAATGACACTGTTGCTTTTTTTGTCAAATAGTTAAACCACCCTAAGATAAAGACAGAGCTTTTATGTTGAATCCCATGTCTTTATTTATTTGCATTCATTAAATGATTATTTGCATTTGTGTAAATGTTTTTTTTTTTAATAATCACTTTCGGCTCGGGGACAATTTTAATTGTCAATAGGGGAGGTCAGGAAATTAGTTATGTGAAACATGTTCACACTGGATCCTATTCTCAAGAGACCAGCTGTTTATAGCTTGTGCAACACCTCTGTCGTCCAGTGGGAGTACGGCTCACATGACCACACGGTCGCTTACATGCACAACCGCAGAGGTAAACCATAAGCTCCTTCATTTGAAGTAAGAAAAATGTTTTTAGGACCCTGTTCAGGGCTTGTAACTTGGCAACAGCATCTTTATTTAGAGGCTTTAACATCCGAGCGTGGGTCAGGCTGCGCGAGTCCCCACTGGGGATTGCACAGTGGCTCTGATAAATGTAACTAGTTATAGAGAAATGAAGATATGTAAAAACATCTTAAAATCATTTCATGTTTTCATTGCAGTGACCACTCTCTCCCACCTGACTGCAGTTTCATTTGACCATATAATAAACAAATAATCTCAATTTAGTCTTTTATTTTGGCTGAGCAGTGACAAATGGTGCAGCAGGTAATGTGTAATAACATTTACTCTATTTTAAGTGCAATTGGGAGGTTGCTATTTCCATTTTCAGCTACTTTATACTTGCTGAGACTACACTTCAGAGGCAGATATTGTATGGGGCACCTCACTAATTACCTTTCAATTTAAAATGTTACAAATCAACTGCAAGATAAAATGTGAAGTTATATAAATGACCTAAACCTAAAACAATTCATGCAAAATTAAAATTTAAATATTAATGTACATTTTCTACTGATAGTTGTACTTACACAAGTATTTGGGTAATTGAATTGGAAAGAGAAACCACTCTGATTTAAAATGTAAGACAGCTTTTAGTGTTTACTCAAAGCATGTCTTGATATTTCTTTTATTCTGATCAGCAACATTTGGCTGTGTGTGCTATTTTTGTTGTGAAGAACACAGAATGAGAACTCCAATCACATCATCCACTGGAGGAGTCATAGTTTCCTGCTCCTGCTGCAGACTACACACTCCGTGTAGTGTGTATTCTGTGGACGACATGGTTAAGCATCGTCCCTCAAGCTACCACACAACATCTGTAATGTTTATTTAAACTCTGGATTATTTAGGGTTGTCATAGAAACAGTAGTTCTACTGCAATTAAGTCAGATAATGCCCGCAGCCCCGTTTAAGCCCTGTCTTCAAACACGTTAAAAGAAAATCTAAATTTAAACACTGATGCCAGCATTTACAAAAAAAATGTTTTTATTTCACAATAACTTCTATTGTGCTGCACTTATTACATGAATCTTCAAATATTACAAAAAAACAACTGTTTTCTGTTTTTGAATATGCCAACCGACAAGCCTCTGGTGGATTCAAATGAAGTCTATTTAAATGTGGCATTCAGAGCTGGGAGCACATGTGTTGTTCTGCACGGCACAAGCAGCTTCACTGCCAACACCAGACCAAAGGGCATGGGAAAAAAACACCCAGTCAGCAGTGGGGTCTTCTGCAGAAATATCCAAGAAAAACAAAGGAAAACAGCTGAAAACATGAGAAGTAGTTGGCCCTGCGCAGACTGGTTTATTCAAGTGGTTAACATTTATTTCCCTATTGGTTCACTTTAGCTCTGATTTAGCTGCTTCTGTGGTTTAATGGGGCCAATTGACGGGGGCCTGTTGGTGAATGGGTGCCACTGGCCCTGGATACTTGGGCTGTCTGTGTGGTTGGGCTTGCGGATGCGAATGATGTCCAAGCCAGACTGACTGGTCAGTTTAGTAAAAAGCTCTGAAATCTGCTGTGGCGTTTTGCGGATGACAATTTCTTCCCGCACGTTCCCGTTTACTGCAGGAAGGAAAAAGAGGAAATTGTCAATCATACATCAGACAGCTGATTGTGAAATACATATAACTACACACAGGAACCTTAGGACATGTCTTGTGAAACCTCTAGAGTACTCTAGTATTTCACTTCTACATCCGTCAGTGGCAGTCATGGAAAAAACAGTGATATGTTGCCCCCTACAGTATCTAAGAGTATTACAACTGTAATAAAATGTTCAATAAAGTACATATATGCAGGCTTAAGCTTCAGGTTATTAATGTTATGGTTAGTTTGAATGGATCTTTATTTGTATTTCAAATGTAAAAGAATTTGACACATCATAACTATTATCAACTTAATTATACAACTTGCTCAACATAGCAAAATTAGATGATTTGTCATAAGAAAACAGGAACACAGGAAGTCAGATTTAGTCAAAATTAAAACTGTAAAATGTAAAAGTACTTACAATACTCTGCAACTATTTTGGGAACCGTGCTGGTCTGAGGAGACACATACACGACTGTACCAGGGTTCTTCTTGGCATAATCCACCACTCCTTCTTCAATATACTCCCTGAAAAGGAGAATGATAATCACGAGTTACTCACATTCTCTGTATGATGTAAACTATCAACATTATCTATATATAAATCCATCATCCATCTAGTGAAACTGATATATAAATCCATCCATCTAGTGTGAAACCGTCTTTTGGCTGCACAAAAAGGTTTGAAAAACATAAAAGTTAATGAACCATACGATTACGTGATTAATCGAGAAAATAATAAAAGATAAATCGATTATGAATATAACTTAGTTGCAGCCCTAATTGAAACCATCACGTATCTGTACTTTACATTGTTATTTATATTTCTAGCAACTTTTACCTTTACTCCACTACATTTCCTCAATAAATTGTGTACTTTTACTCCACTATATTTCCCCTAACTATGTTACTCATTACTACCAAATAAAATCAGAAGAAGAAGAGTTGTAATTCTTTATATAGAGCTTTTCTCGTCTTGATGAGTTACTTTACTTTACTACAGTTTTGCCATTTACCCATCTTTCATACCCATTCACACGCTACAACATGGGGTTAAGTGTCTTGCTCAAAGACACATATAGACTAGCAGAGCCAGGAATTGAACCCACAACCTTCCAGTTGAAAGACAACTACTAAGACTTGTACTTTATACAAGACTGAATGCTACATTCATGACTGTTTATTAGTGTTCACAATAAAATGTTAATCTATGTATTATCAACAAATCTACGTACGAACTAAATAAGCCAACTATAAAATGGTTATTTAAAAAAGCTACAAACCTGTGGAAAACAGAATAGAACATAAAGGGGTCAATTTCAAAGGTGTTTTACCTGACTCCCAACGAGCTCGGGTGTGTTTTAGAGAAGATGATAGAAATCCGTTTCAGCTGGCAGACATAGCGGCCGAGTCCGTTCTGAAGAACACTTCTCAGAAAGCGACTCGGCGTACCCCTGGAAGTCATCTTTCAAACACGGTTTGATTACCAACTAAACATTCATCTAATATCACAACCGTTTGACAAAAAACAACCTGCCGACAAACGTAAAAACAGCAATAACATCCACAGAGGACGATTTCACGGGCATGTATGATGCGCAGTCCGTCCAGAATGAATCCGGAGGGAAACATGGAACTGATACTAAACTTACACAAAAAATACTGTGACTGTGACAATAATGATGATGGCGATACACATATTTTTAAAACTGCTTGATATACATTTTATACACTTTGTTTAAGTAAAAAAAAAATATTACACATGTGTAATGTTGCAGTGCGATTTATTTCGCCGTCTGTTTCCTACGGACTTGTTTTGATGACGTACTGAAAAGCCCGGGTTTTGAAGAGCATGGAGGAACATGAACGCATGAAGAGCCAGCAAGTGCATTTAGGTAATAATTATTAAACGTATTATTGTTAAACTCTATGTATTCATGATTATGATCATGAATACACAGAGGTCAGATCACTCCCCCACGCTAATGTTATGTATGTTGTTGTATGTATGTCCTTTCTAGTGGGGTCATTCAAGAATGTTGCATGTTATACTTCTGATTTGTCTTGATGTTGTCATATTTGTTGCAGGTTCAGTGTCCTAAACAGACAACAGATGTGGAGAAACCTGCTACTGAAGGGCACCACCTGTGTCCTGCAGGCGGCAGACCCAATGTTTCTCCACCAAAGACATTTCTCATCCCTGTGTTTGAGACTTCTCAGTCACAGACTCACTCATAGGCCTTCTCAGGCTCCTTCTGTTCAAAGGCTATGGGGCACACGCTATTTCCTGGCACTAAGTGGCACCAGGACATTAAAAAAGGAT